>NC_060175.1:105278660-105313367 GCF_021184085.1 Oncorhynchus gorbuscha | reverse complement strand
CAGCTAACAGTTAGTCCTATAGCTAACAGTTAGTCCTATAGCTAACAGTTAGTCCTACAGCTAACAGTTAGTCCTATAGCTAACAGTTAGTCCTACAGCTAACAGTTAGTCCTATAGCTAACAGTTAGTCCTATAGCTAACAGTTAGTCCTATAGCTAACAGTTAGTCCTATAGCTAACAGTTAGTCCTACAGCTAACAGTTAGTTCTACAGCTAACAGTTAGTCCTATAGCTAACAGTTAGTCCTATAGCTAACAGTTAGTCCTACAGCTAACAGTTAGTCCTATAGCTAATAGTTAGTCCTACAGCTAACAGTTAGTCCTACAGCTAACAGTTAGTCCTATAGCTAACAGTTAGTCCTACAGCTAACAGTTAGTCCTATAGCTAACAGTTAGTCCTATAGCTAACAGTTAGCTGTAGGACTAACTATTAGCTATAGGACTAACTGTTAGCTGTAGGACTAACTGTTAGCTATAGGACTAACAGTTAGTCCTATAGCTAATAGTTAGTCCTATAGCTAACAGTTAGTCCTACAGCTAACAGTTAGTCCTATAGCTAACAGTTAGTCCTACAGCTAACAGTTAGTCCTATAGCTAACAGTTAGTCCTATAGCTAACAGTTAGTCCTATAGCTAACAGTTAGTCCTACAGCTAACAGTTAGTCCTATAGCTAACAGTTAGTCCTACAGCTAACAGTTAGTCATATAGCTAACAGTTAGTCCTATAGCTAACAGTTAGTCCTATAGCTAACAGTTAGTCATAACAGTTAGTCCGGAGGATAGACGGGAGGATAGGCCGGAGGATAGGCCGGAGGATAGGGGAGGATAGGCCGGAGGATAGGCCGGAGGATAGGCGGTAGGATAGGCGGTAGGATAGGCCGGAGGATAGGCCGGAGGATAGGCAGGAGGATAGGCCGGAGGATAGGCGGGAGGATAGGCCGGAGGATAGGCCTCCTTATTTTCAAGCAAAGTGGTAGCTGCATCATGTTATGGGTATCCTTGACATTGGCAAATACTGGAGAGTTTTTCAGGATAAAAAGAAATGGGATGGAGCAAAATCCTAGAGGAAAACCTGCCTCAGTCTGCTTTAAACCAGACACTGGCATGGGAATTCACCTTTCAGCAGGACAATAACCTTTAACAAAAGGAAAAATCTACGGTGTAGTTGCTTACCAAGAATATGGTGAATGTTCCTGAATGTCCAAGTTACAGTTTTGACTTAAATCACTTGAAATACTATGGCAAGACTGTAGCCATAATCCCCAACACCTTGACAGAGCTTGAGTAAACAGCCGATCAGTGTAGAGAGGGGGAGAATCTATTACACATACTGGACAATATCAATGCTCAGATGACAGCCAGGCTTGACCATTACATTACATTTTACACTTTGGTGAACTTAATTTCCTTAGCGAAGTGCAAAACATGTGAATGTCACACCCTGACCATAGTTTGCTTTGAATGTTTCTATGTTTTGTTTGGTCAGGGTGTGATCTGAGTGGGAATTCTATGTTGGATGTCTTGTTTGTCTATTTCAATGTCTGGCCTGATATGGTTTTCAATCAGAGGCAGATGTTAGTCATTGTCTCTGATTGGGAACCATACTTAGGTAGCCTGGGTTTCACTGTGTGTTTATGGGTGATTGTTCCTGTCTCTGTGTTTTGCACCAGATAGGGCTGTTTTTGGTTTTCCACGTTTATTGTTTTGTAGTGTTCGTGTTTATCTTTTTTTATTAAACATGAATCAATATAACCACGCTACGTTTTGGTCCGCCTCTACTTCACCACAAGACAACCCTTACAGTGAAACATTGTCATAAACGTTTGACACCAGCAAACTGGAGAGCCTGTCAAAATATATAGTATTTCGATTTTGTTAGACTTAAGAGCGATGTTGTCGGATTGTGCAGCTCACAAATGGTACGAGATCAGCTGGACAACTCCACTACAAAGACCAGTTACATCTTTGACTTAAATCACTTGCAATACAATGATAAGAGTGTCTAGCCATGATCCACAACACCTTGACAGAGCTTCAGTGCTGCAAACTCTCTCCAGAAGTTCAGTGAGGATCTCTGAATGATCCCATGTTGACCTAAATGACTAATGATGATAAATACAATCCACCTGTGTGTAATCAAGAGGTCCGTTAAAAGTGGAGAGAGCATCATGAAGAACAAGGAACACACCAGGCAGGTCCGAGATACTGTTGTGAAGAAGTTTAAAGCCGGATTTGGATACAAAAAGATTTCCCAAGCTTTAAACATCCCAAGGAGCACTGTGCAAGCAATAATATTGAAATGGAAGGAGTATCAGACCACTGCAAATCTACCAAGACCTGGCCGTCCCTCTAAACTTTCAGCTCATACAAGGAGAAGACTGATCAGAGATGCAGCCAAGAGGCCCATGATCACTCTGGATGAACTGCAGAGATCTACAGCTGAGGTGGGAGACTCTGTCCATAGGACAACAATCAGTCGTATATTGCACAAATCTGGCCTTTATGGAAGAGTGGCAAGAAGAAAGCCATTTCTTAAAGATATCCATAAAAAGTGTTGTTTAAAGTTTGCCACAAGCCACCTGGGAGACACACCAAACATGTGGAAGAAGGTGCTCTGGTCAGATGAAACCAAAATTTAACTTTTTGGCAACAATGCAATACGTTATGTTTGGCGTAAAAGCAACACAGCACATCACCCACCATCCCCACTGTCAAACATTGTGGTGGCAGCATCATGGTTTGGGCCTGCTTTTCTTCAGCAGGGACAGAGAAGATGGTTAAAATTGATGGGAAGATGGATGGAGCCAAATACAGGACCATTCTGGAAGAATACCTGATGGAGTCTGCAAAAGACCTGGGACTGGGATGGAGATTTGTCTTCCAACAAGACAATGATCCAAAACATAAAGCAAAATCTACAATGGAATGGTTCAAAAATAAACATATCCAGGTGTTAGAATGGCCAAGTCAAAGTCCAGACCTGAATCCAATCGAGAATCTGTGGAAAGAACTGAAAACTGCTGTTCACAAATGCTCTCCATCCAACCTCACTGAGCTCGAGCTGTTTTGCAAGGAGGAATGGGAAAAAATTTCAGTCTCTCGATGTGCAAAACTGTTAGAGACATACCCCAAGCGACTTACAGCTGTAATCGCAGCAAAAGGTGGCGCTACAAAGTATTAACTTAAGGGGGCTGAATAATTTTGCACGCCCAATTGTTCAGTTTTGGAATTGTTCAAAAAGTTTGAAATATCCGATAAATGTTGTTCCACTTCATGATTGTGTCCCACTGGTTGTTGATTCTTCACAAAAAACACAGTTTTATATCTTTATGTTTGAAGCCTGAAATGTGGCAAAAGGTTGCAAAGTTCAAGGGGGCCAAATACTTTCGCAAGGCACTGTATCAGTAGGGCTGACTACTAGATACTATATATCAGTAGGGCTGACTACTAGGTACTATATATCAGTAGGGCTGACTACTAGATACTATATATCAGTAGGGCTGACTACTAGGTACTGTATATCAGTAGGGCTGACTACTAGATACTGTATATCAGTAGGGCTGACTACTAGATACTATATATCAGTAGGGCTGACTAGTAGATACTATATATCAGTAAGGCTGACTACCAGATACTATATATCAGTAGGGCTGACTACTAGATACTATATAGTAGGGCTGACTACTAGATACTATATATCAGTAGGGCTGACTACTAGGTACTGTATACAGTAGGGCTGACTACACATTTAGGGATGACTATTACTATATATCAGTGTAGAAAAATATATCAGTAGGGCCTAGTTCCAACAGCGCAGTAATATCTAACAAGTCACAGCAAAACACACAAATCTAAAAGAAAAATAACGGAATTGAGAAATATATCAATGTTAGGACAAGTAATGTCAGAGTGGAATTGACTAAAACCCAGTAGAATAGAATACAGTATATACATATGAAATGAGTAAAGCAGTATGTAAACATTATTAAAGTGACCAGTATTCCATTATTAAAGTGACCAGTGATTCCATGTCTATGTATATAGGGTATCAGCGCCTAAGGTGCAGGGTTGAGTAACCAGTGATTCCTATGTACTATATATAGTAGGGTATCAGCGCCTAATATGCAGGGGCTGACTACTAGATGACTAACCAGTGATTCCATGTCTATGTAGTATAGGACTATAGGTACTGTATACCTAACATTTAGGTGCAGGGGAAAAATTGAGTTCCAACCAGTAATTCTAACATCACAGCAAAACACACAAATCTAAAGTATAAGGGTATCAGAGCCTAAGGTGTCAGGGTTGACTAAAACCAGTGATTCCATGTATATATATAGGGTATCAGCGCCATTAAGGTGCAGGGTTGAGTAAAAGTGACCAGTGATTCCATGTCTATGTATATAGGGTATCAGCGCCTAAGGTGCAGGGTTGAGTAACCAGTGATTCCATGTCTATGTATATAGGGTATCAGCGCCTAAGGTGCAGGGTTGAGTAACCAGTGATTCCATGTCTATGTATATAGGGTATCAGCGCCTAAGGTGCAGGGTTGAGTAACCAGGTGGCCAGAGACGGCTATTTAACAGTCTGATTGCCTTCAGATAGAAGCTGTTTTTCAGTCTCTCGGTCCCAGTTTGATTGCACTTGTACTGACATCGCCTTCTGAATGATAGTGGGGTGAACAGGCAGTGGCTCGGGTAGTTGTTGTCCTTGATGATCTCTATGGCCTTTCTATGACATCGGGTGCTGTAGGTGTCCTGGGGGGGCAAGTAGTTTGCCCCGGTGATGTGTAGAGGCAGACCGCACCACCTTCTGGAGAGCCCCGCAGTTGCGGGCGGTGCAGTTACCGTAACAGGCTGGCAGGATGCTCTCAATTGTGCATCTGTAAAAGTTTGTCAGGGTTTTAGGTGACAAGCCAAATTTCTTCAGCCTCCGGAGGTTGAAGAAGGCAATCTGTCTGTGTGGGTGGACCATTTCAGTTTGTCAGTGATGTGTACGCCGAAGAACTTAAAACTTTCCACCTTCACTGCTGTGCCGTCGATGTGGGTAGGGGGGTGCTCCCTCTGCTGCTTCCTGAAGAGATTGAATATGTCCGTAAACACACCAGCCAGCTGGTCTGCGCATGCTCTGAAGACGCGGGTAGGGATGCCTTCTGGGTTGGCAGCCTTGCGAGGATTAACACATTTAAATGTCTTACTCTTGTCGGTCACAGAGAAGGAGAGTCCACAGTCTTTGGTAGCGGGCTGCGTCGGTGGCACTGTATAATCGTCAAAACGGGCGAAGAAGTGTTTAGTTTGTCCGGAAGCAAGACGTTGATGTCCCCGACGTGTCTGGTTTTCCCTTTGTAATCTGTGATTGACTGTAGACCCTGACACATACATCTTGTGTCTGAACCGTTGAATTGCGACTTCACTTTGTCTCTATGCTGATGTTTTGCCTGTTTGATTGCCTTACAGAGGGAATGACTACGCTGTTTGTATTCGGCCATATTCCCAGTCACTTTGCCATTGTTAAACACAGTGGTTTGCGCTTTCAGTTTTGTGTGAATGCTGCCATCTATCCATGGCTTCTGGCTAGGGTAAGTTTTAAGAGTCACGGTGGGAACAACATCTCATTCTTGATGAACTCAGTAACCGTCTCAGTGTACACGTCAATATTATTCTCGGAAGCTAGCCGGAACATATCCCAGTCCGCATGATTCCGATTGGTCAGACCAGTGTTGAGTAGTCCTTAGCACGGGTACTTCCTGTTTGAGTTTCTGCCTATAGGAAGGGAGGAGCAAAATGGAGTCGTGGTCAGATTTGCTGAAAGGAGGGCGGGGGAGGGAAATGTAGGCATCGCGGAAGTTAGAGTAACAATGGTCAAGTGTTTTTCAGAGCGCGAGTCCTACAGTCGATATGCTGACAGAATTTAGGCAGCCTTTTCCTCAAATTTGTTTTGTTAAAATCCCCAGCTATAATAAATGCAGCCTCAGGATATGTGGTTTCCAGTTTACATGAAGTCCAGTGAAGTTCCTTGAGCGCCGTCGTGGTATCGGCTTGAGGGGGAATATACACAGCAGTGTCTATAACCAAAGATAATTCTCTTGGGAGATAATACGGTCGGCATTGGATTGTGAGGTATTCTAGGTCGATTGAACAAAAGTACTTGAGTTTATGTATGATGGCTGGACCGAGAGAGTCAGTGTCATGGAAATTCTAACCACAAAGGAAGATTTGCAAAACATTATAAGATTAGCAAAAATGGAGCTAGTAAACAATCGCGCAACAGGTGTAACGGTCAAGAGCATAACAAACAAGAGTTGGGTCTCAGCCTTAATAGGAACACACAACCTCTATGAGGCAGTTTGGCAGGTGTGTGAGATCATGATGGGAACATAGCGGACAAACAAATGATAACACCAGTTGTGTTACTCCTTGTCGCTGAGGCTCAAGCTAACCTCTGTTTTCTTCATATCTCCACACAGCTGTGCCCTTGAAAGATACGAAAAGAACAGGATGGACCAAAAAAACTGGTCTCTCTCAGGTGACACTTTGGCCACGTGACAAAGTTACTCAAAAACACTGGATTCTTCTTACATGAGAGAAACAGACAGTGGACATGTACAGTCGTGGCCAAAAGTTTTGAGAACGACACAAATATTAATTTCCATAAAGTTTGCTGCTTCAGTGTCTTTAGATATTTTTGTTAGATGTTACTATGGATACTGAAGTATAATTACAAGCATTTCATAAGTGTCAAAGGCTTTTATTGACATTTACATGAAGTTGATGCAAAGAGTCAATAATTGCAGTGTTGACCCTTCTTTTTTAAGACCTCTGCAATCCGCCCTGGCATGCTGTCAATTAACTTCTGGACCACATCCTGACTGATGGCAGCAAATTCTTGCGTAATCAATGCTTGAAGTATGTCAGAATTTTGGGGGTTTTGTTTGTCCACCCGCCTCTTGAGGGTTGAACACAAGTTCTCAATGGGATTAAGGTCTGGGGAGTTTCCTGGCCATGGACCAAAAATATCGATGATTTGTTCCCCCGAGCCACTTAGTTATCCCTTTTGCCTTATGGCAAGGTGCTCCATCATGCTGGAAAAGGCATTGTTCGTCACCAACCTTTTCCTGGATGGTGGGAGAAGTTGCTCTCAGAGGATGTGTTGGTACCATTCTTTATTCATGGCTGTGTTCTTAGGCAAAATTGTGAGCCAGCCCACTCCCATGCCTGAGAAGCAACCCCACACATGAATGGTCTCAGGATGCTTTACTGTTGGCATGACACAGGACTGATGGTAGCGCTCACCTTGTCTTCTCCGGACAAGCTTTTCAGATGCCCCTAACAATCGGAAAAGGGATTCATCAGAGAAAATAATTTTACCCAAGTCCTCAGCAGTCCAATCCTTGTACCTTTTGCAGAATATCAGTCTGTCCCTGATGTTTTTCCTGGAGAGAAGTGGCTTCTTTGCTGCCCTTCTTGACACCAGACCTTCCTCCAAAAGTCTTCGCCTCACTGTGCGTGCAGATGCACTCACACCTGCCTGCTGCCATTTCTGAGCAAGCTCTGTACTGGTGGTGCCCTGATCCCGCAGCTGAATTAACTTTAGGAGACGGTCCTGGCTCTTGCTGGACTTTCTTGGGCGCCCTGAAGCCTTCTTCACAATTGAACCACTTTCCTTGAAGTTCATGATGATCCGATAAATGGTTGATTTAGGTGCAATCTTACTGGCAGCAATATCCTTGCCTGTGAAGCCCTTTTTGTGCAAAGCAATGATGACGGCACGTGTTTCCTTACAGGTAACCATGGTTGACAGTGGAAGAACAATGATTCCAAGCACCACCCCCCTTTTGAAGCTTCCAGTCTGTTATTCGAACTCAATCAGCATGACAGAGTGATCTCCAGCCTTGTCCTCGTCAACACCTATGTTAACGAGTGAATCACTGACTTGATGTCAGCTGGTCTTTTTGTGGCAGGGCTGAAACGCAGTGGAAATGTTTTGGGGGGGATTCAGTTCATTTGCATGGCAGAGTAACTTTGCAATTAATTGCAATTCATCTGATCACTCTTCAAAACATTCTGGAGTATATGCAAATTGCCATCATACAAACTGAGGCAGCAGACTTTGTGAAAATTCATATTTGTGTCATTCTCAAAACTTTTGGCCATGACTGTACAGGTGCAAGGCTCACACAAACGATGTTCATAACAGAGTTTGTAATTTTGCTACAATACTAGATAGCTAGCTATCTGACTAGCAAAATCCACTGAGATAGGGAAACTCTTGCTCGTACAACTTTTCTTTAATAAAGGCCAGCCCCAGTGGTAGAGTATATCAGCATTGTTGGGCAACAGCTTGAGGAAAAGGAAAATAACATTAAAAAATGTAAAACTTTGTCTGAATGTACCTATCATTTCTACTCTGTCACAACTATCTCCTCCCTTACTCTTTCATTTGTTGTCATGCCAACAGAAGTGCATTCCAAGAGCTCCCTGTATTCCATTCCAAGAGCTCCCCGTATTCCATTCCAAGAGCTCCCTGTATTCCATTCCAAGAGCTCCCCGTATTCCATTCCAAGAGCTCCCTGTATTCCATTCCAAGAGCTCCCCGTATTCCATTCCAAGAGCTCCCCGTATTTCATTCCAAGAGCTCCCCGTATTCCATTCCAAGAGCTCCCTGTATTCCATTCCAAGAGCTCCCTGTATTCCATTCAAAGCATTATTCCATTCCAAGAGCTCCCCGTATTTCATTCCAAGAGCTCCCTGTATTCCATTCCAAGAGCTCCCCGTATTCCATTCCAAGAGCTCCCTGTATTCCATTCCAAGAGCTCCCTGTATTCCATTCATAACATTATAATTATAGTTCTATTTCTATCATTCCAACAGTTTAAAATGTTTGGATCTAGAATCAAAGGTCAAATAAATCTCTATTAGATGTTTTGGCCATGTCCTGCACCCATAATGCCATTTATAATCTATAATACTGGGAACATACCCTGATGTTTCACAGTATAGCTGTGCTTTAGTCACACTGGGCTTCTTCATGCAGACATACACGCGCGCGCGCTCACATACCTACAGACACACACTCACACAGGCGCTCATACACACACGCACTCTCACACACATGCTCACACACATGCTCACACGCACTCTCACACAATACATGCTCAATACACACGTCACACACATGCTGTCACACCACACAGTCACACACCACACACAGTCTGTCACACCACTAATACAGTCTGTCACACACTAATACAGCCTGTCACACCACTAATACAGTCACACACCACTAATACAGTCACACCACAATACAGCCTGTCACACCACTAGTACAGTCTGTCACACCACTAATACAGTCTGTCACACCACTAATAGTCTGTCACACCACTAATACAGTCTGTCACACAATACAGTCTGTCACACCACTAATACAGCCTGTCACACCACTAATACAGCCTGTCACACCACTAATACAGTCTGTCACACCACTAATACAGTCTGTCACACCACTAGTACAGCCTGTCACACCACTAATACAGTCTGTCACACCACTAATACAGCCTGTCACACCACTAGTACAGCCTGTCACACCACTAATACAGTCTGTCACACCACTAATACAGTCTGTCACACCACTAGTACAGTCTGTCACACCACTAGTACAGTCTGTCACACCACTAGTACAGCCTGTCACACCACTAGTACAGCCTGTCACACCACTAGTACAGCCTGTCACACCACTAGTACAGCCTGTCACACCACTAATACAGTCTGTCACACCACTAATACAGCCTGTCACACCACTAGTACAGTCTGTCACACCACTAATACAGTCTGTCACACCACTAATACAGTCTGTCACACCACTAATACAGCCTGTCACACCACTAGTACAGCCTGTCACACCACTAATACAGTCTGTCACACAATACAGTCTGTCACACCACTAATACAGCCTGTCACACCACTAATACAGTCTGTCACACCACTAATACAGTCTGTCACACCACTAATACAGTCTGTCACACCACTAGTACAGCCTGTCACACCACTAATACAGTCTGTCACACCACTAATACAGTCTGTCACACCACTAATACAGTCTGTCACACCACTAATACAGTCTGTCACACCACTAATACAGTCTGTCACACCACTAATACAGTCTGTCACACCACTAATACAGTCTGTCACACCACTAATACAGCCTGTCACACCACTAGTACAGCCTGTCACACCACTAGTACAGCCTGTCACACCACTAATACAGTCTGTCACACCACTAATACAGTCTGTCACACCACTAGTACAGTCTGTCACACCACTAGTACAGTCTGTCACACCACTAGTACAGCCTGTCACACCACTAGTACAGCCTGTCACACCACTAGTACAGCCTGTCACACCACTAGTACAGCCTGTCACACCACTAGTACAGCCTGTCACACCACTAGTACAGCCTGTCACACCACTAGTACAGCCTGTCACACCACTAATACAGTCTGTCACACCACTAATACAGTCTGTCACACCACTAATACAGTCTGTCACACCACTAATACAGCCTGTCACACCACTAGTACAGCCTGTCACACCACTAATACAGTCTGTCACACAATACAGCCTGTCACACCACTAATACAGTCTGTCACACCACTAATACAGTCTGTCACACCACTAGTACAGTCTGTCACACCACTAGTACAGTCTGTCACACCACTAGTACAGCCTGTCACACCAC
This sequence comes from Oncorhynchus gorbuscha, assembly GCF_021184085.1. Classification (NCBI taxonomy): domain Eukaryota; kingdom Metazoa; phylum Chordata; class Actinopteri; order Salmoniformes; family Salmonidae; genus Oncorhynchus; species Oncorhynchus gorbuscha. Next base: position 105,302,636 of record NC_060175.1, on the reverse strand, counting down.
TAGTACAGCCTGTCACACCACTAGTACAGCCTGTCACACCACTAGTACAGCCTGTCACACCACTAGTACAGCCTGTCACACCACTAGTACAGCCTGTCACACCACTAGTACAGCCTGTCACACCACTAGTACAGTCTGTCACACCACTAATACAGCCAATAATAGCATGGACAGAGGTTCAGTGGATTGATAATGCACTGGCGTAGAGTATACTGTAAGACTGGCTATATGGCAATACGGCAATCATATCACACACAGCCACAAATATACACAAGCATAAACACGCAGAACACACACTCATAACACGCATATTTACATTTACATTTAAGTAAATGACTTAAATGTAAATGTAAATGTAAGTATTTATACACACACACACGCAGAACACACACACAGCCACGAATATACACACGTATACACACACACTCATAACACACATATACACGCTGAACACACACTCATAACACGCATATACAAGCAGAACACACACACAAAGCTACGAATATACACATGTATACACACACACACACGCAGAACACACACACACAGCCACGAATATACACACACACACACACACACACACACACACACACACGCAGAACACACACATGCAGAACACACACTCACACACGCAAACACATGCAGAACACACACTTACACACGCATACACATGCAGAACACACACGCATACACACGCATACACACCTAACAATACTGCACACACAGATTGACACAGCATTAAAATATGACCTCCATGCACACGCAGAGAGAGACCAGCATTATATCTGCCTGATACCTGCCTGAGAACAGCCTGATATCTGCCTGAGACCAGCCTGATACCTGCCTGAGAACAGCCTGAGACCAGCCTGAGACCAGCCTGAGAACAGCCTGATACCTGCCTGATATCTGCCTGAGACCAGCCTGATACCTGCCTGAGACCAGCCTGAGACCAGCCTGATACCTGCCTGAGACCAGCCTGAGACCAGCCTGAGACCTGCCTGATACCTGCCTGAGACCAGCCTGATACCAGCCTGAGAACAGCCTGATACCAGCCTGAGAACAGCCTGATCTGCCTGAGACCAGCCTGAGACCAGCCTGAGACCAGCCTGAGACCAGCCTGAGACCAGCCTGATACCTGCCTGATATCAGCCTGAGAACAGCCTGAGACCAGCCTGAGATCTGCCTGAGACCAGCCTGATATCTGCCTGATATCTGCCTGAGAACAGCCTGAGACCAGCCTGAGACCAGCCTGAGAACAGCCTGATACCTGCCTGATATCTGCCTGAGACCAGCCTGATATCTGCCTGAGACCAGCCTGATACCTGCCTGAGACCAGCCTGAGACCAGCCTGATACCTGCCTGAGACCAGCCTGAGACCAGCCTGATACCAACATACATACATAGAAGCCTAGAATCCCAAGACACAGCACGGTGTGTTTTACTATAGAGTATTGAGCTAATGTGCAGCCTGTCATCGCCCATTTCTTACAACCTGTTTTACTAATAGCATTACCCAGTGTTACCCCATTCAGTGTGTCCTGGATGATTGTCCTTGAATGGATACAACCAACATTTTGATCACACAGTCATGTCATTTATCCAAACATGTCCACTTGCATATGCACATTGTAGGTTACTAACAATAGATTACTTCCCACATTATAAATGAATGTATGCAGTCAATACATCACTGACACAGTTTTCACTGCTGCCTGCTGCAAACATCACCTGTAGTGATGTGGGTGGATGGATGGCTATGCTCCCTGCTCTTCTATCTGTCTGGGGGACAAGCGCGACCTCGATGCATTACTACATGCAGGCTAGCACACATCCACTGCGGAATATGCTGGTCTCCGATCATTAACTGCGCTATTTCACGGGAACAAAACAGATAATGCACGGGCACCACGGATGACGGCGAATAAACGAATCCATATTGACTTACCCCGGAGCACACTGGTTTTATCCATGTACATCGCGCAGCAAAACACAAATCCAGTCATTAAAGAAAACGAACGGGAGACAGAATTCCCCCAATCGCGACGGAATAAGAACCTAGACGATGGGACCGAGCCACACAGTTACGGCTGTATTCATATTCCTAAAGCAATCCTTGGCTGTTCTGTGCGCCGCCGAGAAACAGACAGCCAGACTACACAAAATATATAGGTTAGATAATGTAGGTTAAACGGTTGAGAGTGTGGTAAGGCAGTCGGGATTGCCCTCCCTGGTCGTCAGAGCGTCGTCGGGCAGCAGCAGCATCCTCTGCTCACTAGTGGCAAACGCAGGAATGCTATTAGCACCATCAAACACCCGAAAGATTTTCCCTCTTGGCGACAAGGGGTACTCGTAAAACGACACGACAGCCTTTCTAATCTATAGTGTTGCAAATGTGGCGCATGAAACTCCATCAATGAAGGCAATTGTACAAAAAAACTAGTCTCAATGGATAATAAACTAAGATCTTGTGCTGCTATGTGGCTCTCCCACACCTCTCTCTCTCTCCGCTGCTGTGTGGCCCCCCCACCCCTCTCTCTCTCTCCGCTGCTATGTGGCCCCCCCACCCCTCTCTCTCTCTCTCTCTCCCGCTGCTGTGTGGCCCCCCACCCCTCTCTCTCTCTCTCTCTCTCTCTCTCTCTCTCCGCTGCTGTGTGGCCCCCACCCCTCTCTCTCTCCTCTCTGCTGCTGTGTGGACCCCACACCCCTCTCTCTCTCTCTCTCTCTGCTGCTGTGTGGCCCCCCACCCCTCTCTCTCTCTCTCTCCCACTGCTATGTGGCTCTCCCACACCTCTCTCTCTCTCCGCTGCTATGTGGCTCTCCCACACCTCTCTCTCTCTCCGCTGCTGTGTGGCCCCCCACCCCTCTCTCTCTCTCTCTCTCTCTCTCTCTCTCTGCTGCTGTGTGGCCCCCCACCCCTCTCTCTCTCTCTCTCTCCTCTCTGCTGCTATGTGGCTCTCCCACACCTCTCTCTCTCCTCTCTGCTGCTGTGTGGACCCCACACCCCTCTCTCTCTCTCTCCCTCTCTGCTGCTGTGTGGCCCCCCACCCCTCTCTCTCTCTCCACTGCTGTGTGGCCCCCAACCCCTCTCTCTCTCTCTCCACTGCTGTGTGGCCCCAACACCCCTCTCTCTCTCTCCTCTCTGCTGCTGTGTGGCCCCCCACCCCTCTCTCTCTCTCTCCACTGCTGTGTGGCCCCCCACACCTCTCTCTCTCTCTCTCCTCTGCTGTGTGGCCCCCCACCCCTCTCTCTCTCCTCTCTGCTGCTGTGTGGCCCCCCACCCCCTCTCTCTCTCTCCTCTCCTGTGTGCCCCCCCCCCCTCTCTCTCCTCTCCCTGTGTGGCCCCCCACCCCTCTCTCTCTCTCCTCTCCTGTGTGCCCCCCACCCCCTCTCCCTCTCCTCTCTGCTGCTGTGTGGCCCCCCCACTCCTCTCCCTCTCTCCCTCTCCTCTGCTGTGTAGTCCCCCCACCCTCTCTCTCTCTCTCTCTCTCTCTGCTGTGTGCCCCCCCACCCCTCTCTCTCTCTCCTCTCTGCTGATGTGTGCCCCCCACCCCTCTCTCTCTCTCCTCTCTGCTGCTGTGTGCCCCCCAACCCTCTCTCCTCTGCTGTGTAGCCCCCCCACCCCTCTCTCTCTCTCCTCTCTGCTGCTGTGTGGCCCCCCACCCCCCTCTCTCTCTCCTCTCTGCTGCTGTGTGGCCCCCCACCCCTCTCTCTCTCTCCTCTCTGCTGCTGTGTGCCCCCCAACCCTCTCTCCTCTGCTGTGTAGCCCCCCCACCCCTCTCTCTCTCCTCTCTGCTGCTGTGTGGCCCCCCACCCCCTCTCTCTCTCCTCTCTGCTGCTGTGTGGCCCGCCCCCACCCCTCTCTCTCTCTCCTCTCCGCTGCTGTGACACAGAGCACCAGAGCGCAGCATCTTATTGTCAGCCCCGTTTTAGATGGGATATGACACCAGCCTCAGCAGAGCCTCCTTCCCTTTCATCCTTTCCTCTCCCACACCCCTCCGGTCTCTCCCTCCATCTATCTCACTCTGACATCCTCCCTCCCTCCATCTATCTCACTCTGACATCCTCCCTCCCTCCATCTATCTCACTCTGACATCCTCCCTCCCTCCATCTATCTCACTCTGACATCCTCCCTCCCTCCATCTATCTCACTCTGACATCCTCCCTCCCCCATCTATCTCACTCTGACATCCTCCATCTATCTCACTCTGACATCCTCCCTCCCTCCATCTATCTCACTCTGACATCCTCCCTCCCTCCATCTATCTCACTCTGACATCCTCCCTCCCTCCATCTATCTCACTCTGACATCCTCCATCTATCTCACTCTGACATCCTCCCTCCCTCCATCTATCTCACTGAAATCCTCCCTTCATCCATCTCCGTTTCCTTGACAACACATTTGAGGTACAGTATATCAGTTCTCTGCGGTCGGAACACAGACATGCTGCTCCACCACTGTTGTTCTAGATTAAATATAGGTCTCATTGACGAGCAAGATTTCAATCGTGCTACAATTGAAACTGATGCTTATTAATTAGTCATTATTGATGGCACAACCTTTCCCACAGACAGGTGACAGCGACAGAACTCATCTCAGATAACTAACAGATTGGGGGGGGGGGGGGGGTACCCTGATTTATGACATTCTGATATATAACATCAAAATACTGTATGACAGGCTTTCTGTGTGTGTGTGTGTGTGTGTGTGTGTGTGTGTGTGTGTGTGTGTGTGTGTGTGTGTGTGTGTGTGTGTGTGTGTGTGTGTGTGTGTGTGTGTGTGTGTGTGTGTGTGTGTGTGTGTGTGTGTGTGTGACTGTCATAGATAGTAGGAATTATAGTGCTTTTCCTCCTCCTCCCTCTCCTTGGCCCGTGTCAGGTCACCCTGCTGGGGGTGCTGTGTGAGCAGCTCTCCCCTCCTGATCTCCTCCCTCTCCTTGGCCCGTGTCAGGTCACCCTGCTGGGGGTGCTGTGTGAGCAGCTCTCCCCTCCTGATCTCCTCCCTCTCCTTGGCCCGTGTCAGGTCACCCTGCTGGGGGTGCTGTGTGAGCAGCTCTCCCCTCCCGACCTCCTCCCTCTCCTTGGCCCGTGTTTCAGGTCACCCTGCTGGGGGTGCTGGGGTCAGCTCTCCCCTCCCGACCTCCTCCCTCTCCTTGGCCCGTGTTTCAGGTCACCCTGCTGGGGGTGCTGGGGTCAGCTCTCCCCTCCCGACCTCCTCCCTCTCCTTGGCCCGTGTTTCAGGTCACCCTGCTGGGGGTGCTGGGGTCAGCTCTCCCCTCCTGATCTCCTCCCTCTCCTTGGCCCGTGTCAGGTCACCCTGCTGGGGGTGCTGGGGTCAGCTCTCCCCTCCCGACCTCCTCCCTCTCCTTGGCCCGTGTTTCAGGTCACCCTGCTGGGGGTGCTGGGGTCAGCTCTCCCCTCCATCACTCCAGCCCTGACTCTCTCTACAGCCACTAAATGGAGAGATTTACCCTCTGATTTCCCCAGACAGAGCGCCATCTGCCCACTGTCACCACACACACACACAACCCCCCCCACACACACACACACACACACACCCCCCCCCCCACACACACACACACACACAACCCCCACCCCCACACACACACACACACAGAACCCACACACACACAACCCCCCACACACACACACACACAATACGACAACGGAACATGCAACACCATGCTAAGATTAAGACAAGCACAGAGAGACGAACACACTCACACACACACAGCCTATTGTACTGTAGACACGAATATAAACTAACACAAATGGTAATAAACAAACACAACCCCCCCCCACACACACACACACACACACACACACACTCACACACACACACAACCCCCTTCACACACACACACAACCCACACACACACACAACCCCCCCCCACACACAACCCCCCCCCCCACACACAACCCCCCCCCCCCCCCCCCACACACAAACCCCCCCACACACACAACCCCCCCCCGACACACACAACCCCCCCCACACACGCGCGCACACACACACACACACCCCCCACACACACAACACAACCCACACACACACACAACACAACCCACACACACACAACCCACACACACACACACACAAACCCACGGACACACACACACACAACCCACACACACACACACACACCCACACACACACCACACACAAACCCACACACACACACACACACACACACACACACACACACACACACACACACACACACACACACACACACACACACACACACACACACACACACAACACACAACCCACACACACACACACAACACACAACCCACACACACACACACACACCCACACACACACTCACACAACCCACACACAACCCACACACACACACACACACAACCCACACACAACCCACACACACACACACAACACACACACACAACCCACACACACCCACACACACACACAACCCACACACACACACACAACCCACACACAACCCCCCCCCACACACACAACCCACACACACAACACAACCCACACACACACACACACAACCCACACACACACACAACCCACACACAACCCCCCCACACACACACAACACAACCCCCCACACACACAACCCACACACACAACACAACCCACACACACACAACACAACCCCCCCACACACACACACAACCCACACACACAACACAACCCACACACACACAACACAACCCCCCCACACACACACACACACAACCCACACACACACACAACACAACCCCCCCACACACACAACCCACACACACAACACAACCCACACACACACAACACAACCCCCCCCCACACACACACACACCACACACACACACAACCCCAACCCCCCCACACACATCCAGATTGAATCCTCCATAAGCTGTGACCGTTCCAAATACATCCGATTGTCTCTCCAGAAGGGCAACAGGACGCTTCACAACAACTACGCATCGATCAAATTTCAATCCAATGTATTGATAAAGCCCTTCGTACATCAGCTGATATCTCAAAGTGCTGTACAGAAACCCAGCCTAAAACCCCCAAAGAGCAAGCAATGCAGGTGTAGAAGCATGGTGGCTAGGAAAAACTCCCTAGAAAGGCCAAAACCTAGGAAGAAACTGGTAGCAGCACAGTGGAAATCAAATCAAATGTATTTATATAGCCCTTCGTACATCAGCTGATATCTCAACGTGCTGTACAGAAACCCAGCCTAAAACCCCCAAAGAGCAAGCAATGGACACCCTTATACAGGTGCTGGATATTAATTTGATCACTCCGTTGTCGCTCAGAATTTGAGCGAGGTCGGGCACTGATGTCGAGCGATTAGGCCTGGCTCGCAGTCGGCGTTCAAATTAATCTCAAAGGTGTTTGATGGGGTTGAGGTCAGGGCTCTGTGCAGGCCAGTCAAGTTCTTCCACACCGATCTCGACAAACCATATCTTTATGGACTTCGCTTTGTGCACGAGGGCATTGTCATGCTGAAACAGGAAAAGGGCCTTTCCCCAAACTGTTGTTACGAAGTTGGAAGCACAGAATCGTCTACAGCAGTGGTTCCCAAACTTTTTATAGGCCCGTACGTACCTGTTCAAACATTCAACCTCCAGCTGTGTACCCCCTCTAGCACCAGGGTCAGCTGTACCCCCTCTAGCACCACGGTCAGCTGTACCCCCTCTAGCACCAGGGTCAGCTGTACCCCCTCTAGCACCAGGGTCAGCTGTACCCCCTCTAGCACCAGGGTCAGCTGTACCCCCTCTAGCACCAGGGTCAGCTGTACCCCCTCTAGCACCAGGGTCAGCTGTACCCCTCTAGCACCAGGGTCAGCTGTACCCCTCTAGCACCAGGGTCAGCTGTACCCCCTCTAGCACCAGGGTCAGCTGTACCCCCTCTAGTACCAGGGTCAGAATACCCCCCTCCCTCTAGCACCAGGGTCAGCTTTACCCCCTCTAGCACCAGGGTCAGCTCTACCCCTCTAGCACTAGGGTCAGCTGTACCCCCTCTAGCACCAGGGTCAGCGTACCCCCTCTAGCACCTGGGTCAGCTCTACCCCCTCTAGCACCAGGGTCAGCTGTACCCCCTCTAGCACCAGGGTCAGCTGTACCCCCTCTAGCACCAGGGTCAGCGTATCCCCTCTAGCACCAGGGTCAGCTGTACCCCTCTAGCACCAGGGTCAGCTATACCCCCTCTAGCACCAGGGTCAGCATACCCCCCTCCCTCTAGCACCAGGGTCAGCATACCCCCCCCCTCCCTCTAGCACCAGGGTCAGCTGTACCCCTCTAGTACCAGGGTCAGCATACCCCCCCTCCCTCTAGCACCAGGGTCAGCATACCCCCCCAGCACCAGGGTCAGCATACCCCCCCCCCCCTCCCTCTAGCATCAGGGTCAGCATACCCCCCTCCCTCTAGCACCAGGGTCAGCATACCCCCCTCTAGCACCAGGGTCAGCACACTCTCAAATGTTGTTTTTTGCCATCATTGTAAGCCTGCCACACACACTATACGATACATTTATTAAACATAAGAATGAGTGTGAGTTTTTGTCACAACCCGGCTCGTGGGAAGAGACAAAGAGCTCTTATAGGACCAGGGAGTGAGCAGGGTGAGCAGAGTGAGCAGAGGAGCAGAGGAGCAGAGTGAGAGTGAGCAGAGTGAGCAGAGGAGCAGAGTGAGTAGAGGAGCAGAGTGAGCAGAGTGAGCAGGGTGAGCAGAGTGAGTAGAGGAGCAGAGTGAGCAGAGTGAGCAGAGTGAGCAGAGTGAGCAGAGTGAGCAGGGTGAGCAGAGTGAGCAGAGTGAGCAGAGTGAGCAGGGTGAGCAGATGAGCAGAGTGAGCAGAGTGAGCAGAGTGAGCAGAGGAGCAGAGTGAGCAGAGTGAGCAGAGTGAGCAGAGTGAGCAGGGTGAGCAGAGTGAGCAGAGGAGCAGAGTGAGTAGAGGAGCAGAGTGAGCAGGGTGAGCAGAATGAGCAGGGTGAGCAGAGTGAGCAGGGTGAGAAGGAGGAGCAGAGTGAGTAGAGTGAGCAGAGTGAGCAGAGTGAGTAGAGGAGCAGAGTGAGCAGGGTGAGCAGAGTGAGTAGAGTGAGTAGAGTGAGTAGAGGAGCAGAGTGAGCAGGGTGAGCAGGGTGAGCAGGGGAGCAGAGTGAGCAGAGTGAGCAGACTGAGTAGGGTGAGCAGAGTGAGTAGAGGAGCAGAGTGAGCAGAGTGAGCAGGGTGAGCAGAGTGAGCAGAGTGAGCAGAGGAGCAGAGTGAGCAAAGTGAGCAGAGGAGCAGAGTGAGCAGAGTGAGCAGAGGAGCAGAGTGAGCAGAGGAGCAGAGTGAGCAGAGGAGCAGGGTGAGTAGAGGAGCAGAGGAGCAGAGTGAGGAGTGAGCAGAGGAGCAGAGGAGCAGAGTGAGCAGAGGAGCAGAGGAGCAGAGTGAGCAGAGGAGCAGAGTGAGCAGAGTGAGCAGAGGAGCAGAGTGAGCAGAGTGAGCAGGGTGAGCAGAGTGAGTAGAGGAGCAGAGTGAGTAGAGGAGCAGAGTGAGCAGGGTGAGCAGAGTGAGTAGAGGAGCAGAGTGAGTAGAGGAGCAGAGTGAGCAGGGTGAGCAGAGTGAGTAGAGGAGCAGAGTGAGTAGAGGAGCAGAGTGAGCAGGGTGAGCAGAGTGAGTAGAGGAGCAGAGTGAGTAGAGGAGCAGAGTGAGCAGAGTGAGTAGAGGAGCAGAGTGAGTAGAGGAGCAGAGTGAGCAGGGTGAGCAGAGTGAGTAGAGTGAGTAGAGGAGCAGAGTGAGTAGAGGAGCAGAGGAGCAGAGTGAGCAGAGGAGCAGAGGAGCATATCTTATTAAGGAGCACTTCTGTACTTTTCAACTAAGACTCGTAGACTTGTAGATTCATAGACTCGTCGATTCATAGATTTGTAGATTCGTAGACTCGTAGATTCGTGGACTTGTAGATTTGTTGACTTGTAGATTTGTAGTCATCTATAAAAAAATATTCTATTGATATTCTGGATTTATTTTTCAAGCATTCAGAATGCTTTGAAGTGCTGTGAATAAATTCTGTGTATGAATACAGGTGGTGTGTGTGTGTGTGTGTGTGTGTGTGTGTGTGTGTGTGTGTGTGTGTGTGTGTGTGTGTGTGTGTGTGTGTGTGTGTGTGTGTGTGTGTGTGTGTGTGTGTGTGTGTGTGTGTGTGTGTGTGTGTGTGTGTGTGTGTGTGTGTGTGTGTCGAGCATGGATTAGACGTTTTCTGCCAAGATGTATGGTGCTCCAATCATATCTCACCCAGCAGCTGCAGAGAGGAGGGATGGAGGGAGGGAAGGAAGGGGAGTGTGTCACCTTGTCAGTGTGTGTGTGTGTGCATGCGGATTCCATGCCATTCCATGCCACAGACAACGTGGCAGGAGAGAGAGAGGGAAAGAGAGAGCGAGAGAGAGGGAGGGAGGGAGAGAGAGAGAGAGAGAGAGATAGTAAGAGGGAGAGGGAGGGAGAGAGAGAGAGATATTAAGAGAGCGAGGGAGAGAGAGAGGGAGAGAGAGAGATAGTAAGAGAGCGAGGGAGAGAGTGAGAGAGAGAGATAGTAAGAGAGTGAGAGAGGGAGAGAGAGAGAGAGATAGTGAGAGAGCGAGGGAGAGAGAGAGAGAGAGAGATAGTAAGAGAGCGAGAGAGGGAGAGAGAGAGAGAGGGAGAGAGCGAGGGAGAGAGGGAGAAAGAGCGAGTGAGCGAGGAGTCTTTAATCACTGAAGTGGGATTATGAGTTATGTTGAACCTACTGAGATTATAGGAAGAGGTTTTAATCACCTTGAGGAGAGGGAGGAGCATGGTGGAAACAGATTAGAATGACCCAAACAGACATATCCTGAGAGAGGGAGAGAGAGACAGGAGGGCTAGAGAGAGAGTGGGAGAGAGAGAGAGAGCTTGGAAGACAGACCGAGGGGCAGAGAAAGAGGGAGAGACCGACAGACAGTGAGAGAGAGAGAGAGAGAGAGAGAGAGAGAGAGAGAGAGAGAGAGAGAGAGAGAGAGAGAGAGAGAGAGAGAGAGAGAGAGAGAGAGAGAGAGAGAGAGAGAGAGAGAGAGAGAGAGAGAGAGAGAGAGAGAGAGAGAGAGAGAGAGAGAGAGAGAGAGAGAGAGAGCAATATGGAGGGAGCAAGAGACGTGAGACAGACAGAGGGGACTCCAGTCCCTGGTTTCCACTAAGAGGAGAGAGAGAGAGGAACTGACTACTCCAGTCCTTGGTTTCCACTGAAAGGAGAGAGAGGAACTGACTACTCCAGTCCTTGGTTTCCACTGAGAGGAGAGAGAGGAACTGACTACTCCAGTCCTTGGATTCCACTGAGAGGAGAGAGAGAGAGGAACTGACTACTCCAGTCCTTGGTTTCCACTGAGAGGAGAGAGAGAGGAACTGACTACTCCAGTCCTTGGTTTCCACTGAGAGGAGAGAGAGGAACTGACTACTCCAGTCCTTGGTTTCCACTGAGAGGAGAGAGAGAGGAACTGACTACTCCAGTCCTTGGTTTCCACTGAGAGGAGAGAGAGAGGAACTGACTACTCCAGTCCTTGTTTTCCACTGAGAGGAGAGAGAGAGGAACTGACTACTCCAGTCCTTGGTTTCCACTGAGAGGAGAGAGAGAGAGGAACTGACTACTCCAGTCCTTGGTTTCCACTGCAGACAAATGTAATAAGAGCAGGCGGCAGGGAAAAAGCCATGTGACCGACTGGCTGATTACTTGAATCACTTCTCAGCCCTTTACACACACATTTCTCCCATTCAAGGGCACTCCCCTTCCCTCCATGCACTATATAGGGAACAGGATGCAAATTAAGACAATGTGTGACAATGTGTGTGGGTGCCATTGAGTAAGGTCTGTTTTATGAGATGAAATGAACAGGTCTTTCTTATAAAAAATGTATTTTTATCTCAATGAGCATATGAAATAAAGATTCAAGATTCAGTTGAGAATAAGACTAATATAAGAATAAGAATAATTACTTTATCAAACTGATATTTGACTTCTGCTTTATCGCAACCCCTCTTTATTTATTATCCTTTATTTAACGAGGCAAGTTATTTTCAATAACGGTCTAGGAACAGTGGGTTAACTGGCCTAGGAACAGTGGGTTAACTGGTCTAGGAACAGTGGGTTAACTGGCCTAGGAACAGTGGGTTAACTGGTCTAGGAACAGTGGGTTAACTGGTCTAGGAACAGTGGGTTAACTGGTCTAGGAACAGTGGGTTAACTGGCCTAGGAACAGTGGGTTAACTGGTCTAGGAACAGTGGGTTAACTGGCCTAGGAACAGTGGGTTAACTGGCCTAGGAACAGTGGGTTAACTGGTCTAGGAACAGTGGGTTAACTGGCCTAGGAACAGTGGGTTAACTGGTCTAGGAACAGTGGGTTAACTGGTCTAGGAACAGTGGGTTAACTGGTCTAGGAACAGTGGGTTAACTGGTTTAGGAACAGTGGGTTAACTGGTTTAGGAACAGTGGGTTAACTGGCCTAGGAACAGTGGGTTAACTGGCCTAGGAACAGTGGGTTAACTGGTCTAGGAACCATAGGTTAACTGGTCTAGGAACCATGGGTTAACTGGTCTAGGAACCGTGGGTTAACTGGTCTAGGAACAGTGGGTTAACTGCCTGTTCAGGGGGCAGAACAAGGGGTTTGAACTTGCAACCTTCCGGTTACTCGTCCAACACTCTAACCACTAGGCTACCCTGCCGACTGCCAGGAGCCATCATAACCTGAGTAACACCTGTTAGGAGAGGGGACTGTTATATACAGGTTGGAGAGGGGACTGTTATATATACAGGTTGGAGAGGGGACTGTTATATATACAGGTTGGAGAGGGGACTGTTATATATACAGGTTGGAGAGGGGACTGTTATATATACAGGTTGGAGAGGGGACTGTTATATATACAGGTTGGAGAGGGGACTGTTATATTTACAGGTTGGAGAGGGGACTGTTATATACAGGTTGGAGAGGGGACTGTTATATATAAAGGTTGGAGAGGGGACTGTTATATACAGGTTGGAGAGATTAATTTTATTTGTATTTTTGTAACCTTTATTTAACTAAGGAAAGTAATTTAAGAATAAATTATTTTTTACAATGGCAGACTACATCGGCCGAACCCAAACACCGGCCGAACCCGACGACGCTAGGCCAATTGTGTGCTGCCCTGTGGGACTCCCAATCACGGCCGGTTCTGATACAGCCTGGATTCGAACCAGGGTGGCTGTAGTGACGCCTCTAGTAATGAGATGCAGAGCCTTAGACCGCTGCGCCACTCGGGAGCCCAATTGATTAGTTTCCTCACTCATCCAAGGGGCTCTTCATTTGGATGGGTCCTTTTTTAAACTTTACTGGCGTTGACATAGACTGACCAGATGTATCCGGGAAGAGGGGGGGGGGGGGTGTTCCTAATGTTTTGTACACTCAGTATATATATATAATACCACCAGTACTACACCATCTGTTACGTGTCTATATGACTTGCATGTTTTTGTTATTTTATTCCATATTCTGAAAGAGCAACAAAAGGGAGGGAGGGAGGGAGGGAGGGAGGGAGGGAGGGAGGGAGGGAGGGAGGGAGCTCTATATCATTGGACTGTGTGTAAACAGAAAATAAACTGTTGTTGTGTATTTGTTGTCTACACACAGTCCTGGTTCAGCTCAGCATGTGGTCATTCTTAGTTGGATTATTAGTGTGACATTTTAACATTCAATTATTTGTTTAATAGTTTATTTTTATTTTTTATGCCCTATTTATTTTTCTCCCTAATTTCGTGATATCCAATTACGATCTTGTCTCATCGCTGCAACTCCCCAACGGGATTGGGAGAGGCGAAGGTCGACTCATGCGTCCTCCGAAACATGACCCGCAAAACTGCGCTTCTTTAACACCCACCCGCCCACACGACTGACTGTTTTCTCGACTGAATGATCTGAACCTAGGATTACAGTTTCTCACACGACTGACCGGTTTCTCGACTGAATGATCTGAACCTAGGATTACAGTTCCTCCGCAACTACAGTTGAAGTCGGAATTTAACATACACTTAGGTTGGAGTCAGTATTTCAACCACTCCACAAATGTCTTGTTAACAAACTATAGTTTTGGCAAGTTGGTTAGGACATCTACTCTGTACATGACACAAGTCATTTTTCCAACAATTGTTTACTTATAATTCACTGGATCACAATTCCAGTGGGTCAGAAGATTACACACACTAAGTTGACTGTGCCTTTAAACAGCTTGGAAAATTCCAGAAACTGATGTCATGGCTTTAGAAGCTTCTGATAGGCTAATTTAAATAATTTGAGTCAATTGGAGGTGTACCTGTGGATGTGTTTCAAGGTCGACCTTCAAACTCAGGGCCTCTTTGCTTGACATCATGGGAAAATCAAAATAAATTTAAAAAGAAACCTCCACAAGTCTGGTTCATCCTTGGGAGCAATTTCCAAATGCCTGAAGGTACCACGTTCATCTGTACAAACAATGGTACGCAAGTATAAACACCATGGGACCACGCAGCCGTCATACCACTCAGGAAGGAGACGCATTCTTTCTTCTAGAGATGAACATACTTTGGTGTGAAAAGTGCAAATCAATCCCAGAACAACAGCAAAGGACCTTGTGAAGATGCTGGAGGAAACATGTACAAAATTATCTATATCCAAAGTAAAACGAGTCCTATATCAACATAGCCTGAAAGGCCACTTAGTACGGAAGAAGCCACTGCTCCAAAACCGCCATAAAAAAGACAAACTACGGTTTGCAACTGCACATGGGGACAAAAATCATACTTTTTTGGAGAAATGTCCTCTGGTCTGATGAAACAAAAATAGAACTGTTTGGCCATAATGACCATTGTTATGTTTGGAGGAAAAGGGGGATGCTTGCAAGCCGAAGAACACATTACATTTACATTTAAGTCATTTAGCAGACGCTCTTATCCAGAGCGACTTACAAATTGGTGCATTCACCTTATGACATCCAGTAGAACAGTCACTTTACAATAGTGCATCTAAATCTTAAAGGGGAGGGGGGTGAGAAGGATTACTTATCCTATCCTAGGTATTCCTTAAAGAGGTGGGGTTTCAGGTGTCTCCGGAAGGTGGTGATTGACTCCGCTGTCCTGGCGTCGTGAGGGAGTTTGTTCCACCATTGGGGGGCCAGAGCAGCGAACAGTTTTGACTGGGCTGAGCGGGAACTGTACTTCCTCAGTGGTAGGGAGGCGAGCAGGCCAGAGGTGGATGAACGCAGTGCCCTTGTTTGGGTGTAGGGCCTGATCAGAGCCTGGAGGTACTGAGGTGCCGTTCCCCTCACAGCTCCGTAGGCAAGCACCATGGTCTTGTAGCGGATGCGAGCTTCAACTGGAAGCCAGTGGAGAGAGCGGAGGAGCGGGGTGACGTGAGAGAACTTGGGAAGGTTGAACACCAGACGGGCTGCGGCGTTCTGAATGAGTTGTAGGGGTTTAATGGCACAGGCAGGGAGCCCAGCCAACAGCGAGTTGCAGTAATCCAGACGGGAGATGACAAGTGCCTGGATTAGGACCTGCGCCGCTTCCTGTGTGAGGCAGGGTCGTACTCTGCGGATGTTGTAGAGCATGAACCTACAGAAACGGGCCACCGCCATCACAACCGTGAAGCGCGAGGGTGGCAGCATCATGTTGTGAGGGTGTTTTGCTGCAAGAGGGACTGGTGCACTTCACAAAATAGATGGCATCATGAGGTAAGAAAATGATGTGTTGATATATTGAAGCAACATGTCAAAACATCAGTCAGGAAGTTAAAGCTTGGCCGCAAATGGGACTTCCAAATGGACAATGACCCCAAGCATACTTCCAAAGTTGTGGCAAAATGGCTTAAGGACAACAAAGTCAAGGTATTGGAGTGGCCATCACAAAGCCCTGACCTCAATCCTATAGAAAATGTGGTGGCAGAACTGAAAAAGCATGTGCGAGCAAGGAGGCCTACAAACCTGACTCAGTTACACCAAGTTAAACAATGTGAAGGCAATTCTACCAAATACTAATTGAGTGTATGTAAACTTCTGACCCACTGGGAATGTGATGAAAGAAATAAAAGCTGAAATAAATCATTCTCTCTGCTATTATTCTGACATTTCACATTCTTAAAATAAAGTGGTGATCCCAACTGACCTAAAACAGGGCATTTTTACTCGGATTAAATGTCAGGAATTGTGAAAAATCCAGTCCATTTACCGATATCTGAACAAGAGAGACTCATCGAAATTGCAACAAGAAAATTGAATGAATCAGAAGCCACTGCCAGATTTCTGGATAGGGCTGCACTCAGAGTATCCTGCCTTGGCAAATCGCACTGTTAAGACACTGATGCCCTTTGCAACCATGTACCGATGTGAGAGTGGATTCTTGGCCCTCACTAGCATGAAAACTAAATACAGGCACAGACTGTGTGTGGAGAATTATTTATGACTGATACTCTCTTCAATACAACCCAACATTGCAGAGTTATGTGCATCCTTTCAAGCACACCCTTCTCATTAACCTGTGGTGAGTTATTCACACCCTTCTCATTAACCTACGGTGAGTTATTCACCATTTTCGATGAACAAATAAGGTTTTATATGTAAGATGGCTAAATAAAGAGCAAAATGATTGATTATTATTATTATATTATTATTTGTGCTGCTCACCCTGCTCCTCTACTCACCCTGCTCCTCTACTCACCCTGCTCCTCTACTCACCCTGCTCCTCTGCTCACTCTGCTCACCCTACTCACTCTGCTCCTCCTACTCACTCTGCTCCTCCTACTCACTCTGCTCCTCCTACTCACTCTGCTCCTCCTACTCACTCTGCTCACTCTGCTCCTCCTACTCACTCTGCTCCTCCTACTCACTCTGCTCCTCCTACTCACTCTGCTCCTCCTGCTCACTCTGCTCCTCCTGCTCACTCTGCTCCTCCTGCTCACTCTGCTCCTCTACTCACTCTGCTCCTCTACTCACTCTGCTCACTCTGCTCCTCTACTCGCTCTGCTCACTCTGCTCCTCCTACTCACTCTGCTCCTCCTACTCACCCTGCTCCTCCTACTCACTCTGCTCCTCTACTCGCTCTGCTCCTATACTCGCTCTGCTCACTCTGCTCCTCTACTCACTCTGATCACTCTGCTCCTCCTACTCACTCTGCTCCTCCTACTCACTCTGCTCCTCCTACTCACTCTGCTCCTCCTACTCACTCTGCTCACTCTGCTCCTCCTACTCACTCTGCTCCTCCTACTCACTCTACTCACTCTGCTCCTCTACTCACTCTGCTCCTCTACTCACTCTGCTCCTCTACTCACTCTGCTCCTCCTACTCACTCTGCTCCTCTACTCACTCTGCTCACCCTGCTCACTCTGCTGCTCTGCTCACTCTGCTCACCCTGCTCACTCTGCTCACCCTGCTCCTCTGCTCCTCTACTCACTCTGCTCCTCCTACTCACTCTGCTCCTCTACTCACTCTGCTCACTCTGCTCCTCCTATTCACTCTGCTCCTCCTACTCACTCTGCTCCTCCTACTCACTCTGCTCCTCCTACTCACTCTGCTCCTCCTACTCACTCTGCTCCTCCTGCTCCTCTGCTCACTCTGCTCCTCTACTCACTCTGCTCCTCCTACTCACTCTGCTCCTCTACTCACTCTGCTCCTCCTACTCACTCTGCTCACTCTGCTCCTCCTACTCACTCTGCTCACTCTGCTCCTCCTACTCACTCTGCTCCTCCTACTCACTCTGCTCCTCCTACTCACTCTGCTCCTCCTACTCACTCTGCTCCTCCTGCTCCTCTGCTCACTCTGCTCCTCTGCTCACTCTGCTCACTCTGCTCACTCTGCTCACTCCTACTCTGCTCACTCTGCTCCTCCTACTCACTCTGCTCCTCTACTCACTCTGCTCACTCTGCTCCTCTACTCACTCTGCTCCTCTACTCACTCTGCTCCTCCTACTCACTCTGCTCCTCCTACTCACTCTGCTCCTCTGCTCCTCTACTCACTCTGCTCCTCCTACTCACTCTACTCACTCTGCTCCTCCTACTCACTCTGCTCACTCTGCTCCTCCTACTCACTCTGCTCCTCTACTCACTCTGCTCTACTCACTCTGCTCACTCTGCTCCTCCTACTCACTCTGCTCCTCTACTCACTCTGCTCCTCTACTCACTCTGCTCACTCTGCACCTCCTACTCACACTGCTCACTCTGCTCCTCCTACTCACTCTGCTCACTCTGCTCCTCCTACTCACTCTGCTCACTCTGCTCCTCCTACTCACTCTACTCACTCTGCTCCTCCTACTCACTCTACTCACTCTGCTCCTCCTACTCACTCTGCTCCTCCTACTCACTCTGCTCCTCTACTCACTCTGCTCCTCCTACTCACTCTGCTCCTCCTACTCACTCTACTCACTCTGCTCCTCCTACTCACTCTGCTCCTACTACTCACTCTACTCACTCTGCTCCTCTACTCACTCTACTCACTCTGCTCCTCCTACTCACTCTGCTCCTCCTACTCACTCTACTCACTCTGCTCCTCTACTCACTCTGCTCACTCTGCTCCTCTACTCACTCTGCTCACTCTGCTCCTCTACTCACTCTGCTCCTCTACTCACTCTGCTCCTCCACTCACTCTGCTCCTCCACTCACTCTGCTCCTCTACTCACTCTGCTCCTCTACTCACTCTACTCACTCTGCTCCTCCTACTCACTCTGCTCCTCCTACTCACTCTGCTCCTCCTACTCACTCTGCTCCTCCTACTTACTCTGATCACTCTGCTCCTCCTATTCACTCTGCTCCTCTACTCACTCTGCTCCCCCTATTCACTCTGCTCCTCCTATTCACTCTGCTCCTCTACTCACTCTGCTCACTCTGCTCCTCTACTCACTCTGCTCCTCTACTCACTCTGCTCCTCCTACTCACTCTGCTCCTCCTACTCACTCTGCTCCTCCTATTCACTCTGCTCCTCCTACTCACTCTGCTCCTCCTACTCACTCTGCTCCTCCTACTCACTCTGCTCCTCCTACTCACTCTGCTCCTCCTGCTCACTCTGCTCCTCTGCTCACTCTGCTCCTCCTGCTCACTCTGCTCCTCCTACTCACTCTGCTCCTCCTACTCACTCTGCTCCTCTACTCACTCTGCTCCTCTACTCACTCTACTCACTCTGCTCCTCCTACTCACTCTGCTCCTCCTACTCACTCTACTCACTCTGCTCCTCTACTCACTCTACTCACTCTGCTCCTCCTACTCACTCTGCTCCTCCTACTCACTCTACTCACTCTGCTCCTCTACTCACTCTGCTCACTCTGCTCCTCCTACTCACTCTGCTCCTCCTACTCACTCTGCTCCTCTACTCACTCTGCTCCTCTACTCACTCTGCTCCTCCTACTCACTCTGCTCCTCTACTCACTCTACTCACTCTGCTCCTCCTACTCACTCTGCTCCTCCTACTCACTCTGCTCCTCCTACTCACTCTGCTCCTCCTACTCACTCTGCTCCTCCTACTCACTCTACTCACTCTGCTCCTCCTACTCACTCTGCTCCTCCTACTTACTCTGATCACTCTGCTCCTCCTATTCACTCTGCTCCTCCTATTCACTCTGCTCCCCTATTCACTCTGCTCCTCCTATTCACTCTGCTCCTCCTATTCACTCTGCTCCTCTACTCACTCTGCTCACTCTGCTCCTCTACTCACTCTGCTCCTCTACTCACTCTGCTCCTCTACTCACTCTGCTCCTCCTACTCACTCTGCTCCTCCTACTCACTCTGCTCCTCCTACTCACTCTGCTCACTCTGCTCCTCCTACTCACTCTGCTGCTCCTACTCACTCTGCTCCTCCTACTCACTCTGTTCCTCCTACTCACTCTGCTCACTCTGCTCCTCTGCTCCTCTGCTCACTCTGCTCCTCCTACTCACTCTGCTCCTCCTACTCACTCTGCTCCTCCTACTCACTCTGCTCCTCTACTCACTCTACTCACTCTGCTCCTCTACTCACTCTGCTCCTCCTACTCACTCTGCTCCTCCTACTCACTCTGCTCCTCCTACTCACTCTGCTCCTCCTACTCACTCTGCTCCTCCTACTCACTCTGCTCCTCTACTCACTCTGCTCCTCCTACTCACTCTACTCACTCTGCTCCTCCTACTCACTCTACTCACTCTGCTCCTCCTACTCACTCTGCTCCTCTACTCACTCTGCTCACTCTGCTCCTCCTACTCACTCTGCTCCTCTGCTCCTCTACTCACTCTGCTCCTCCTACTCACTCTGCTCACTCTGCTCCTCCTACTCACTCTGCTCACTCTGCTCCTCCTACTCACTCTACTCACTCTGCTCCTCCTACTCACTCTACTCACTCTGCTCCTCCTACTCACTCTGCTCCTCCTACTCACTCTGCTCCTCTACTCACTCTACTCACTCTGCTCCTCCTACTCACTCTGCTCCTCCTACTCACTCTGCTCCTCCTACTCACTCTGCTCCTCTACTCACTCTACTCACTCTGCTCCTCTACTCACTCTGCTCCTCCTACTCACTCTACTCACTCTGCTCCTCTACTCACTCTACTCACTCTGCTCCTCCTACTCACTCTACTCACTCTGCTCCTCCTACTCACTCTGCTCCTCCTACTCACTCTGCTCCTCCTACTCACTCTGCTCCTCCTACTCACTCTGCTCCTCCTACTCACTCTGCTCCTCCTACTCACTCTGCTCCTCTACTCACTCTGCTCCTCTACTCACTCTACTCACTCTGCTCCTCCTACTCACTCTGCTCCTCCTACTCACTCTGCTCCTCCTACTCACTCTACTCACTCTGCTCCTCCTACTCACTCTGCACCTCCTACTCACTCTACTCACTCTGCTCCTCCTACTCACTCTGCTCCTCCTACTCACTCTGCTCCTCCTACTCACTCTGCTCCTCCTACTCACTCTGCTCCTCCTACTCACTCTGCTCCTCTACTCACTCTACTCACTCTGCTCCTCCTACTCACTCTGCTCCTCCTACTCACTCTGCTCCTCTACTCACTCTGCTCCTCCTACTCACTCTGCTCCTCCTA
The DNA here is from genome assembly GCF_021184085.1 of Oncorhynchus gorbuscha. Classification (NCBI taxonomy): domain Eukaryota; kingdom Metazoa; phylum Chordata; class Actinopteri; order Salmoniformes; family Salmonidae; genus Oncorhynchus; species Oncorhynchus gorbuscha. The sequence continues at coordinate 105,281,632 of NC_060175.1, read as the reverse complement.
CTCACTCTACTCACTCTGCTCCTCCTACTCACTCTGCTCCTACTACTCACTCTACTCACTCTGCTCCTCTACTCACTCTACTCACTCTGCTCCTCCTACTCACTCTGCTCCTCCTACTCACTCTACTCACTCTGCTCCTCTACTCACTCTGCTCACTCTGCTCCTCTACTCACTCTGCTCACTCTGCTCCTCCTACTCACTCTGCTCCTCTACTCACTCTGCTCCTCTACTCACTCTGCTCCTCCTACTCACTCTGCTCCTCTACTCACTCTGCTCCTCTACTCACTCTACTCACTCTGATCCTCCTACTCACTCTGCTCCTCCTACTCACTCTGCTCCTCCTACTCACTCTGCTCCTCCTACTCACTCTGCTCCTCCTACTTACTCTGATCACTCTGCTCCCCCTATTCACTCTGCTCCTCCTATTCACTCTGCTCCTCTACTCACTCTGCTCACTCTGCTCCTCTACTCACTCTGCTCCTCTACTCACTCTGCTCCTCCTACTCACTCTGCTCACTCTGCTCCTCCTATTCACTCTGCTCCTCCTACTCACTCTGCTCCTCCTACTCACTCTGCTCCTCCTACTCACTCTGCTCCTCCTGCTCACTCTGCTCCTCCTGCTCACTCTGCTCCTCTGCTCACTCTGCTCCTCCTGCTCACTCTGCTCCTCCTACTCACTCTGCTCCTCCTACTCACTCTGCTCCTCTACTCACTCTGCTCCTCTACTCACTCTACTCACTCTGCTCCTCCTACTCACTCTGCTCCTCCTACTCACTCTACTCACTCTGCTCCTCTACTCACTCTACTCACTCTGCTCCTCCTACTCACTCTGCTCCTCCTACTCACTCTACTCACTCTGCTCCTCTACTCACTCTGCTCCCTCTGCTCCTCCTACTCACTCTGCTCCTCCTACTCACTCTGCTCCTCTACTCACTCTGCTCCTCTACTCACTCTGCTCCTCTACTCACTCTGCTCCTCTACTCACTCTGCTCCTCTACTCACTCTACTCACTCTACTCACTCTGCTCCTCCTACTCACTCTGCTCCTCCTACTCACTCTGCTCACTCTGCTCCTCCTACTCACTCTGCTCCTCCTACTCACTCTGCTCCTCCTACTCACTCTGATCACTCTGCTCCTCCTATTCACTCTGCTCCTCCTATTCACTCTGCTCCTCCTATTCACTCTGCTCCCCCTATTCACTCTGCTCCTCCTATTCACTCTGCTCCTCTACTCACTCTGCTCACTCTGCTCCTCTACTCACTCTGCTCCTCTACTCACTCTGCTCCTCCTACTCACTCTGCTCCTCCTACTCACTCTGCTCACCCTACTCACTCTGCTCCTCCTACTCACTCTGCTCCTCCTACTCACTCTGCTCCTCCTACTCACTCTGCTCCTCCTACTCACTCTGCTCCTCCTACTCACTCTGCTCACTCTGCTCCTCTGCTCCTCTGCTCACTCTGCTCCTCCTACTCACTCTGCTCCTCCTACTCACTCTGCTCCTCCTACTCACTCTGCTCCTCCTACTCACTCTGCTCCTCTACTCACTCTACTCATTCTGCTCCTCTACTCACTCTGCTCCTCCACTCACTCTGCTCCTCCTACTCACTCTGCTCCTCCTACTCACTCTGCTCCTCCTACTCACTCTGCTCCTCCTACTCACTCTGCTCCTCCTACTCACTCTGCTCCTCTGCTCCTCTACTCACTCTGCTCCTCCTACTCACTCTACTCACTCTGCTCCTCCTACTCACTCTACTCACTCTGCTCCTCCTACTCACTCTGCTCCTCCTACTCACTCTGCTCCTCTACTCACTCTACTCACTCTGCTCCTCCTACTCACTCTGCTCCTCCTACTCACTCTGCTCCTCCTACTCACTCTGCTCCTCCTACTCACTCTGCTCCTCTACTCACTCTACTCACTCTGCTCCTCCTACTCACTCTGCTCCTCCTACTCACTCTGCTCCTCTACTCACTCTGCTCCTCCTACTCACTCTGCTCCTCCTACTCACTCTACTCACTCTGCTCCTCCTACTCACTCTGCTCCTACTACTCACTCTACTCACTCTGCTCCTCTACTCACTCTACTCACTCTGCTCCTCCTACTCACTCTGCTCCTCCTACTCACTCTACTCACTCTGCTCCTCTACTCACTCTGCTCACTCTGCTCCTCTACTCACTCTGCTCACTCTGCTCCTCCTACTCACTCTGCTCCTCTACTCACTCTGCTCCTCTACTCACTCTGCTCCTCCACTCACTCTGCTCCTCTACTCACTCTGCTCCTCTACTCACTCTACTCACTCTGATCCTCCTACTCACTCTGCTCCTCCTACTCACTCTGCTCCTCCTACTCACTCTGCTCCTCCTACTCACTCTGCTCCTCCTACTTACTCTGATCACTCTGCTCCCCCTATTCACTCTGCTCCTCCTATTCACTCTGCTCCTCTACTCACTCTGCTCACTCTGCTACTCTGCTCACTCTGCTCCTCTACTCACTCTGCTCCTCCTACTCACTCTGCTCACTCTGCTCCTCCTATTCACTCTGCTCCTCCTACTCACTCTGCTCCTCCTACTCACTCTGCTCCTCCTACTCACTCTGCTCCTCCTGCTCACTCTGCTCCTCCTGCTCACTCTGCTCCTCTGCTCACTCTGCTCCTCCTGCTCACTCTGCTCCTCCTACTCACTCTGCTCCTCCTACTCACTCTGCTCCTCTACTCACTCTACTCACTCTGCTCCTCCTACTCACTCTGCTCCTCCTACTCACTCTACTCACTCTGCTCCTCTACTCACTCTACTCACTCTGCTCCTCCTACTCACTCTGCTCCTCCTACTCACTCTACTCACTCTGCTCCTCTACTCACTCTGCTCACTCTGCTCCTCCTACTCACTCTGCTCCTCCTACTCACTCTGCTCCTCTACTCACTCTGCTCCTCTACTCACTCTGCTCCTCTACTCACTCTGCTCCTCTACTCACTCTG
>NC_060175.1:105081160-105273660 GCF_021184085.1 Oncorhynchus gorbuscha | reverse complement strand
TCTCATCGTTGAGGGAGAGGTTGTTGTCCTGGTACCACACTACCAGGTCTCTGACCTCCTCCCTATAGGCTGTCTCATCGTTGAGGGAGAGGTTGTTGTCCTGGTACCACACTACCAGGTCTCTGACCTCCTCCCTATAGGCTGTCTCATCGTTGAGGGAGAGGTTGTTGTCCTGGTACCACACTACCAGGTCTCTGACCTCCTCCCTATAGGCTGTCTCATCGTTGAGGGAGAGGTTGTTATCACACTGCCAGGTCTCTGAACTCCTCCCTATAGGCTGTCTCATCGTTGAGGGAGAGGTTGTTGTCCTGGCACCACACTGCCAGGTCTCTGACCTCCTCCCTATAGGCTGTCTCATCGTTGAGGGAGAGGTTGTTGTCCTGGCACCACACTACCAGGTCTCTGACCTCCTCCCTATAGGCTGTCTCATCGTTGAGGGAGAGGTTGTTGTCCTGGTACCACACTACCAGGTCTCTGACCTCCTCCCTATAGGCTGTCTCATCGTTGAGGGAGAGGTTGTTGTCCTGGTACCACACTACCAGGTCTCTGACCTCCTCCCTATAGGCTGTCTCATCGTTGAGGGAGAGGTTGTTGTCCTGGTACCACACTACCAGGTCTCTGACCTCCTCCCTATAGGCTGTCTCATCGTTGAGGGAGAGGTTGTTATCACACTGCCAGGTCTCTGACCTCCTCCCTATAGGCTGTCTCATCGTTGAGGGAGAGGTTGTTGTCCTGGCACCACACTACCAGGTCTCTGACCTCCTCCCTATAGGCTGTCTCATCGTGGTCGGTGATCAAGCCTAAAAATGTATCGTCAGCAAACTTAATGATGGTGTTGTGGAGTCGTGTTTGGCCACGCAGTCATGGGTGAACAGAGAATACAGGAGGGGATTAAGTACACACCCCTGAGGGGCCCCAGTGTTGAGGAACAGCTTAGCAGATGTGTTGTTACCTACCCTTACCACCTGGGGGTGGCCCGCCAGGAAGTCCAGGATCCAGTTGCAGAGGGAGGTGTTTAGTCCCCGGTTCCTTAGCTTAGTGACGAGCTCCGTGGCCACTATGGTGTTGAACGCTGAGCTGTAGTCAATGAACAGCATTCTCACATAGGTGTTCCATTTGTCCAGGTGGGAAAAGGGCAGTGTGGAGTGCGATTGAGATTGCGTCATCTGTGGATCTGTTGGGGCGGTATGCAAATTGGAGTGGGTCTAGGGTATCCGGGAGGATGCTGTTTATGTGAGCCATGACCAGCCTTTCAAAGCACTTCCTGGCTACTGATGTGAGTGCCACAGGGCAGTAATCATTTAGGTGGGTTACCTTTGCTTCCTTGGGCACAGTGACTATGGTGGTCTGCTTGAAACTTGTAGGGATTACAGACTCAGTCAGGGAAAGGTTGAAAATGTCAGTGAAGACACTTGCCAGTTGGTCCGCGCATGCTTTGAGTACACGTCCTGGTAATCCATCTGGCCCCGCAGCTTTGTGAATGTTGACCTGTTTAAAAGTCTTGCTCACATCGGCTAGACAGTCATCCAGAACAGCTGGCGCTCTCATGCATGCTTCAGTGTTGCTTGCCTCGAAGCAAGCATTAACCTGTTGAGTGTAGGGGGCAGTATTTTGATGTTTGGATGAAAAACGTACCCAAATTAAACTGCCTATTTCTCAGGCCCAGAATCTAGAATATGCATATAATTGTCAAATTAGGATAGAAAACACTAAAGTTTCCAAAACTGTCAAAATATTGTCTGTGGGGATAACAGAACTGAAATTGCAGGTGAAAACCTGAGGAAAATCCAAGTGCTGTTTTTCTGAAACCTCTCTTTTCCATTGCATGCCTTCCCTCCATTTAAAGGGATATCAACCAGATTCTGTTTCCTATGGTTCCACATGGTGTGAACAGTCTTTAGACATAGTTTCAGGCTTTTATTCTGAAAAATGAATGAGAACGATCACTCGTGTCAGTGGATGGCTGGGTGCCAGCAGAGTTTTGCATGCGCAAGAGCTTGGAGCAGACATTTTCTCTCTCTCTCCTATTGAAAAAGCTACGGTCCGGTTGAAATATTATTGATTATTTATTGTAAAAACAACCTGAGGATTGATTATAAAAAACGTTTGACATGACACCTGCACGAGCCTGTGTATTTCTGAATAAAACGCACCAACCAAACTGAGGATTTTGGATATAAAAGGAATCTTTATCGAGCAAAAGGAACATTTATTGGGTAACTGGGAGGCTCGTGAGTGCAAACATCCGAAGATCATCAAAGGTAAGCGATTCATTTTATTGCTTTTCTGACTTTCGTGACCAATCTACTTTGCTGCTAGCTGTTTGTAATGTTTTGTCTGCTGAGAGAGATGTCCTAACATAAATGCTTAGAAAAGCTTTTGCTGTAAAGCTTTTTTTTAAATCTGACACGCCAGGTGGATTAACAACAAGCTAAGCGTTGTTTAGCTATATTGCACTTGTGATTTCATGAAAATTAAATATTTTTAGTAATTTAATTTGAATTTGGCGCTCTGCAATTCAGCAGATGTTGACAAAAATGAGCCCGCTAATGGGATGGGTGCGCCAAGAAGTTAAAGGCATTTAGCTCGTCTGGTAGGCTCGCGTCACTGGGCAGCTCACGGCTGGGTTTCATTTTGTAGTCCGTAATAGTTTTCAAGCCCTGCCACATCCGACGAGAGTCAGAGCCGGTGTAGTAGGATTCAATCTTTATCCGATATTGACGCTTCGCTTGTTTGATGGTTCGTCTGAGGGCATAGCGGGATTTCTTATAGGCGTCCGGATTAGTGTCCCGCTCCTTGAAAGCGGCAGCTCTTGCCTTTACCTCGATTCGGATGTTGCCTGTAATCCATGGCTTCTGGTTGGGATATGTACGTACGGTCACTGTGGGGACGAGGTCGTCGATGCACTTATTAATGAAGTCGATGACTGAGGTTTTATACTCCTCACTGCCATTGGATAAATCCCAGAAGAGCCTGTAGCGTAGGATCCGCGTCATCTGACCATTTCTGTATTGAGCGAGTCACTGATACTTACTGCTTCAGTTTTTTGCTTGTAAGCAGGAATCAGGAGGATATAATTATGGTCAGATTTGCCAAATGGAAGGCGAGGGAGAGCTTTGTATGCATTTGTGTGTGTAGTAAACATGGTCTAGAGTTTTTCCCTTCTGATTGCACATGTGACATGCTGGTATAAGGTAAAACAGATTTAAGTTTTTCTGCATTAAAGTCCCCGGCCACTAGGAGCGCCGCTTCTGGATGAGCATTTTCTTGTTTGCTTATGACCTTATAGAGCTGGTCTTCGTGCCAGCTTCGCTCTGTGGTGGTAAATAGACGGCTACGGATAAAATAGATGAGAACTCTCTTGGTAGATAGTGTGGTCTACAGCTTATCATGAGGTACTCTACCTCAGGCGAGCAATACCTTGAGACTTCTTTAATATTAGACATCGCGCACCAGCTGTTATTGACAAATAGACACACACCTCCACCCCTCGTCTTACCAGACGTAGCTTCTCTGTTCTGTCGATGCTGGAAAACCCAGCCAGCTCTTTATTCTCCGTGTCGTCGTTCAGCCACGACTCTGTGAAACTTAAGATATTAGTTCTTGGTAGAATAATGGTAATCGTAGGTCATCAATTTTATTTTCCAATGATTTCATGTTAGCAAGTAGAATTGATGGAAATGGGAGTTTACTCGCTCGCCTACGGATTCTCAGAAGGCAGCCCGATCTGCGTCCTCTTTTCATTTTCCTAGTTACTAGAAAGTAAATATAACACAGGGGGGGTTTCTTGAACTGGAAGTTTCTCTAATACAAAATCAGTTGAGTTCATTACTGTTTGCTGTGTTCACTAATGACCTTCCACTGACCTTGAATATAGCCTGTGTGTCTATGTACACTGAGGACTGAACTGTAGACACGTCGGCTACGACAGTAGAATAAATAACTGAATCCTTTAACGTAGAGGTCCAGTCAGTTTTAGAAATGGGTAACTACCAAATAGGCCGGTGTTTAAATATCTAAAACTAAAAGCATCCATTTTGTTCGACAAATCACTCGCCCAATCCTAAATCTAATTTAGATCTAGTATTGAATAATGTGGTAATTGAGACCTGTTGAGAATACTAAACTGCTGGGTATTACCCTTATATAGCAAGCTGTCATGGTCAAAACGTATAGACTCAAAGGTTGCTAAAATGGGAAGTGGCCTGTCCATGATAAGGACTCAACTTGGTTGAGTGTGGTGTACCGCAGGGCAGCCGGCTAGGGCCATTATTGTTTTCTGTGTTTACTAAGGACCTTCCACTGACCTTGAATAAAGCCTGTGTGTCTTTGTACGCTGACGACTCAACAGTAGACACGTCGGCTACGACAGTAAAATAAATAACTGAATCCTTTAACGTAGAGGTCCAGTCAGTTTTAGAAATGGGTAACCACCAAATAGGCCGGTGTTTAAATATCTCAAAACAAAAAGCATCCATTTTGGGAACAAATCACTCACTTAACCCTAAACTTAATCTGGAACTATTAATAAATAATGTGGATATTGAGCAAAGTTCATGAGACTAAACTGCTGGGTGTAACACTAGACAAGATGGTAAGATGGTCCAAATGTATAGACTCAATGGGAAATATGTCCATGATATGGCGTTGCTCTGCTTTCTTGACATTACAATCAACCAGACAGGACCAGACAGGACCCCAGACAGAACCAGGCAGGGCACCAGACAGGACCAGACAGGACCAGACAGGACCAGACAGGACACCAGACAGGGCACCAGACAGGACCAGACAGGACCAGACAGGACCCCAGACAGGACCCCAGACAGGACCGGACAGGAACAGACAGGACCCCAGACAGGACCAGGCAGGGCACCAGACAGGACCAGACAGGACCAGACAGGAACAGACAGGACCCCAGACAAGACCAGGCAGGGCACCAGACAGGACCAGACAGGACCCCAGACAGAACCAGGCAGGGCACCAGACAGGACCAGACAGGACCAGACAGGACCAGACAGGACCAGGCAGGGCACCAGACAGGACCAGACAGGACCATACAGGACCGGACAGGAACAGACAGGACCCCAGACAGGACCAGGCAGGGCACCAGACAGGACCAGACAGGACCAGACAGGACCAGACAGGACCAGACAGGACCAGAGAGGACCAGAGAGGACCAGAGAGGACCAGACAGGACCAGAGAGGACCAGACAAGTACAGACAGGACCAGACAGGACTGGACAGGACCGGACCCAGAGAGGACCAGACAAGTACAGACAGGACCAGGCAGGACACCAGACAGGACCAGACAGGACCAGACAGGACCAGACAGGACCAGACAGGACACCAGACAGGACCAGACAGGACCAGACAGGACCAGAGAGGACCAGACAGGTCCAGAGAGGACCAGAGAGGACCAGACCGGTCCTACAGGCCCTAGTTAGGTCGCACCTGGACTACTGCCCAGCTGTGTGGTCATATGCGGTAAAGAAGGACAAAGGAAAATTGAAATTGGTCCAGAACAGAGCAGCACGTATTGCCCTGACAGTGGTTTGCATGTCAATCTCTCCTGGCTCAAAGGTGAGGAGCGCCTAGTTCACCATTGGACTTTGTGTGAGGTGTTGAAGGTACCGAACTGTCTGTTCAAGCAGTTTGCGCACAGTTTGGAAACTCACGGGTATCACACAAGACACGCAACCAGACGTCTCTTCACAGTCCCCAGGTTCAGAGCAGAGGCTGGCAAACACACAGTATTAAATAGACCCATGACTACATCGAACTCTCTGCCACCCCAGGTAACTCAAGCTAGCATTATGTAGTGTTATGTGTATGAGGTGTTGTATTGTTTGGACCCCAGGAAGAGTAACCACTGCCTTGGGGATCCTAATAAATACTCAATACTAAACCCTTTCTGAACCCTTTTTTTTCTCCCCTAAGAGTGCAGAAGGACTTCAGAGCATCATCCAATCAGACCAAGCCTGAACATTCTGTACTGAACACACATAAGTGTAGTCTATAATCCCTGATCTGATAGGTCCTAGCTAACCTAGCGTGGCGTGGCCCTCAGATCGCCACAGCAGAGCAGCATTAGGGATGGAAACAGCCACTGGTATGTCATCTAATGTCTATACCAGATGGCTTTTATGTGAAAATGGGGGCGTTTATAAACGTCTTAAAGGGATGTCTGAATCTGATTCGGCACAGTTAAAAGCATTATATATGCACCATAACAGTTAAAGTCTTCCATTGTGCCAGTGGGGAGGTCAGTGGGAGGTCAGTGGGGAGGTCAGTGAGGGGGTCAGTGGGAGGTCAGTGGGGAGGTCAGTGAGGGGGTCAGTGAGGAAGTCAGTGAGGAGGTCAGTGAGGAGGTCAGTGGGGAGGTCAGTGAGGAGGTCAGTGGGTCAGTGAGGAGGTCAGTGGGTCAGTGAGTCAGTGGGGAGGTCAGTGGGGAAGTCAGTGAGGAGGTCAGTGGGGAGGTCAGTGGGAGGTCAGAGGGGTCAGTGGGTCAGTGAGGTCAGTGGGGAGGTGGTCAGTGAGGAAGTCAGTGAGGAGGTCAGTGAGGAGGTCAGTGGGGAGGTCAGTGAGGAGGTGGGGAGGTCAGTGAGGAGGTCAGTGAGGAGGTCAGTGGGGAGGTCAGTGGGGAGGTCAGTGGGGAGGTCAGTGAGGAAGTCAGTGAGGAGGTCAGTGGGGAAGTCAGTGAGGAGGTCAGTGAGGAAGTCAGTGGGGAGGTCAGTGGGGAGGTCAGTGGGGAGGTCAGTGAGGAAGTCAGTGTGGAGCTCAGTGTGGAGGTCAGTGAGGAAGTCAGTGGGGAGCTCAGTGAGGAAGTCAGTGAGGAGGTCAGTGAGGAAGACAGTGTGGAGCTCAGTGGGGAGCTCAGTGAGGAGGTCAGTGGGGAGCTCAGTGAGGAAGTCAGTGAGGTGTGGAGGTCAGTGGGGAGGTCAGTGGGGAGGTCAGTGAGGAAGTCAGTGAGGAGGTCAGTGAGGAGGTCAGTGAGGAAGTCAGTGGGGAGGTCAGTGAGGAGCTCAGTGAGGAAGTCAGTGAGGAGGTCAGTGGGGAGGTCAGTGGGGAGGTCAGTGAGGAAGTCAGTGGGGAGGTCAGTGGGGAGGTCAGTGAGGAGGTCAGTGGGGAGGTCAGTGAGGAGGTCAGTGGGGAGCTCAGTGAGGAGGTCAGTGGGGAGGTCAGTGAGGAGGTCAGTGGGGAGCTCAGTGAGGAAGTCAGTGGGGAGCTCAGTGTGGAAGTCAGTGAGGAGGTCAGTGAGGAGGTCAGTGAGGAGGTCAGTGTGGAGGTCAGTGAGGAGGTCAGTGTGGAGGTCAGTGAGGAGGTCAGTGGGAGGTCAGTGAGGAGGTCAGTGAGGAGGTCAGTGAGGAGGTCAGTGAGGAGGTCAGTGAGGAGGTCAGTGGGTCAGTGAGGAGGTCAGTGAGGAGGTCAGTGAGGAGGTCAGTGAGGAGGTCAGTGAGGAGGTCAGTGAGGAGGTCAGTGAGGAGGTCAGTGAGGAGGTCAGTGAGGAGGTCAGTGAGGAAGTCAGTGAGGAGGTCAGTGAGGAGGTCAGTGGGGAGGTCAGTGAGGAAGTCAGTGAGGAGGTCAGTGAGGAGGTCAGTGGGAGGTCAGTGGGGAGCTCAGTGAGGAGAGTCAGTGGGGAGGTCAGTGTGGAGTGGGGAGGTGGGAGGAGGTCAGTGAGGAGGTCAGTGGGAGGTCAGTGAGGAGCAGTGAGTGAGGAGGTCAGGAAGTCAGGAGGAGGTCAGTGAGGAGGAGGTCAGTGAGGAGGAGGTCAGTGAGGAGGTCAGTGAGGAGGTCAGTGGGGAGGTCAGTGAGGAAGTCAGTGGGGAGGTCAGTGAGGAGGTCAGTGGGTCAGTGAGGAGGTCAGTGAGGAGGTCAGTGAGGAGGTCAGTGGGGAGGTCAGTGAGGGTCAGGAGGTGGGTCAGTGGGGAGGTCAGTGAGGAGGTCAGTGAGGAGGTCAGTGGGGAGGTCAGTGAGGAGGTCAGTGAGGAGGTCAGTGGGGAGGTCAGTGGGGAGGTCAGTGAGGAGGTCAGTGAGGAGGTCAGTGGGGACTGGGAGGAGGTCAGTGAGGAGGTCAGTGAGGAGGTCAGTGGGGAGGTCAGTGAGGAGGTCAGTGAGGAGGTCAGTGAGGACTGGGAGTAGTTTGTGGTCATCGTTGGTGAAATGCAGACACAAACTAGACATCAGATGTTTGAAACTTCAGACAATAAAAGAGGTTTCACTCTGATGTAATAAACCCCACTGTGTAGAGGATACGCCTGGCGACTGAGACTTTATAAGTTATTGTTCCTTTAAAATGGGACCCACATCTTCAATAATCCCCCAAGAGGAAGTTCTACTCTGATGTGTTGTGGAAGAGGATGTGACTCTGTCGGTTCTTCCCAGCATTGCGTTACTCAGCAGAGCAGGGGATAGCAGGGGATAGCAGGGGCTAGCAGGGGATAGGAGGGGATAGCAGGGGATAGCAGGGGATAGCAGGGGATAGGATATCCATTGGTCATGCAGTTTAGGTCGTCTCAGGATCTGAGCCAGTCTAGTTGAGATAAGGAGTCGAGAGTCATGCTGAATCAGAGAGGCTGTGCAATGTGAGGCAAGGTTCTCTTGGTGTTACACACACACACACACACGCACACACACACACACACACACACACACACACACACACACACACACACACACACACACACACACACACACACACACACACACACACACACACACACACACACACACACACACACACACACACACACACACACACACACACACACACACACATCCATCAGTGTGCAGCATTTCAAAGCAGGTGGAGGGAACATGTTATGGACACACCTGTAATGTTTACCGAGGGGGTCACAGGTCGCTGTGAGATATTTAGGGTATTCGTCTTTGTTGGTATTTTTGTACTTGAAGTTTGCTCTAACGTGCAAGTGTGGACTCCATCTGGCTTCTCCCCGCCTACAAACAAAAACTGTTTGAGAGAAGTTCTGGTGGTCAGGTCTGTACAACGTTGGTTCACGCTCCAAGACTGTTTTGATAGCGTGGACTGGACCACGCTATCTCTGGAGATAACATCAATGAATACGTGGACTGGACCACGCTATCTCTGGAGATAACATCAATGAATACGCTGACTGGACCACGCTATCTCTGGAGATAACATCAATGAATACGCTGACTGGACCACGCTATCTCTGGAGATAACATCAATGAATACGCTGACTGGACCACGCTATCTCTGGAGATAACATCAATGAATACGCTGACTGGACCACGCTATCTCTGGAGATAACATCAATGAATACGCTGACTGGACCACGCTATCTCTGGAGATAACATCAATGAATACGCTGACTGGACCACGCTATCTCTGGAGATAACATCAATGAATACGCTGACTGGACCACGCTATCTCTGGAGATAACATCAATGAATACGTGGACTGGACCACGCTATCTCTGGAGATAACATCAATGAATACGCTGACTGGACCACGCTATCTCTGGAGATAACATCAATGAATACGCTGACTGGACCACGCTATCTCTGGAGATAACATCAATGAATACGCTGACTGGACCACGCTATCTCTGGAGATAACATCAATGAATACGCTGACTGGACCACGCTATCTCTGGAGATAACATCAATGAATACGCTGACTGGACCACGCTATCTCTGGAGATAACATCAATGAATACGCTGACTCAGCCACCGGATTCATCAAAAGAGACATAGATGACGTGATACCGATAGTGTCTTTGAAAACGTTCCCAAATCAAAAAGCCGCGACAGCAGCCTTGTAGAAAAACTGAACGAGAGAGAGATGCTAGTACTTCTGTGTGTGTAATGTTTACCGTTCATTTTTATTGTTTATTTCACTTTTGTATATTATCTACTTCACTTGCTTTGGCAATGTTTAACATATGCTTCCCATGCCAATACGGCCCCTTGAATTGAGATTCTTATAAACAGGGCAAGGTGACTGGGACAATAGTTGTGTTAAACAGTACAAATATGACTTACGCAGATCACGGATTACAAAAAGAAAGCAAGCCGCATCACGGTCACCAACGCCTACCGGGGGATATAAACACCTGTTTCTCAAGACTCGAGCACAATGACCGTGCGCTGCCGAGGAGAGCCCCCCCGATGACAACAACGTGGGCTACACACTCACAGTCTCTACTGAAGTCAATCAAACGTGTTAACCCTCGCAATGCTGCCCGACGGAATCCCTAGCCGTGCCCTAAGAGCATATGCAGACCAGCTGGCTGTTGTGTTCTCTGACATTTTAAATATTTCCCTAGCTCAGGCCACTATTCCCACCTGCTTCAAGATGTCCACTATTATCCGGCCTACCAAGTACCTGAACTGAGATAATAATATAATATATGCCATTTAGCAGACGCTTTTATCCAAAGCGACTTACAGTCATGTGTGCATACATTCTACGTATGGGTGGTCCCGGGAATCAAACCCACTACCCTGGCGTTACAAGCGCCATGCTCTACCAACTGTGCTACAGAAGGACCACAAAGACTACCGACGCGTAGCCCTCACGTCATCATGAAGTACTCTGAGATGCTAGTCCAAGACCGTATCACCTCCTCCCTCCCCGACACGCCCAACCCTCTCCAATTCTCCTACCGCCCTGACCGATCCACGGACAACGCAATCACCATTGCACTGCACTGCACTGCATATGTGAGGATGCTGTTTATCCACGACAACTCCAATACCATAGTGTCCTATCAACTCATTACAACGCTCACAGCCTTGGGGCTGAACTCATCCCTGGGTCCCGGAACATCCTGACGGGCCGCCTCCAGGTGGTGAAGGTCCGCCCCCAGGTGGTGAAGGTCCGCCCCCAGGTTGTGAAGGTCCGCCCCCAGGTTGTGAAGGTCCGCCCCCAGGTGGTGAAGGTAGGCAACATTACCTTCTCAACACTGATTCTCAACACGGGGATCCCACCAGGGTGCGTCCTCAGCCCCCACCTGTATTCCCTGTATACCCACGACTGTCTGGCCTCACACAGCTTCAACTCCATCATCAAGTTCGCTGATGACACGACAGTCGTAGATCTGATCACCAACAACGATGAGACGGCCTACAGGGAGGAGGGAGGCACTCTGACGGCGTGGTGCCAGGTAAACAACCTCTCGCTCAACGTCAGCAAAACAAAGGAGCTGATTGTGGACTACAGGAGGGACCAGGCTGGGCATCCCCCCATCCTCATCAACAGGGCCGCTGTGGAGAAATATCTCGGCGTACACATCTCATCTCAGAGAAGCTGAAACGGTCAAACCACACGGACACCGTGGTCAAGAAGGCACGACAGTGACTCTTCAACCTCAGGATGCTGAAGACATTTGGCCTGTCCCCGAGAGCTCTCCCGAGAGCTCTCACAGTGATCTACAGGAGCACCATCGAGAGCATACTGTCAGGCTGCATCACAGTGTTCTACAGGAGCACCATCGAGAGCATACTGTCAGGCTGCATCACAGTGTTCTACAGGAGCACCATCGAGAGCATACTGTCAGGCTGCATCACAGTGTTCTACAGGAGCACCATCGAGAGGATACTGTCAGGCTGCATCACAGTGTTCTACAGGAGCACCATCGAGAGCATTCTGTCAGGCTGCATCACAATGTTCTATAGTAGCACCATCGAGAGTATACTGTCAGGCTGACTCAACTCCAGCCACTACAATAATGGAAATTGATTTAAATTGATGTAAAAAATATATCACTAGCCACTTTAAACAATGCCACTTAATATAATGTTTACATACCCTGCATTACTCATCTCATATGTATATACTGTACTCTATATCATCTACTGCATCCTTATGTAATACATGTATCACTATCCACTTTAACTGTGCCACTTTGTTTACATACTCATCTCATATGTATATACTGTACTCGATACCATCTACTGTATCTTGCCTATGCCGCTCTGTACCATCACTCATTCATATATCCTTATGTACATATTCTTTATCCCCTACACTTGTGTGTATAAGGTAGTAGTTGTGGAATTGTTAGGTTAGATTACTCGTTGGTTATTACTGCATTGTCTGAACTAGAAGCACAAGCATTTCGCTACACTCACATTAACATCATGTGTATGTGACAAATAAAATTTGATTTGATTTTAAGGGCAGAGCTAGAAAGTTCAAGCCCCTTGGGTGCTGCCATACAGTTACATTAGTAGTGCCCATCCAAGAAGGCTCAAGGTCATTGGCCACAGATAAAATGATGTCAAATCACATTATATCTACAGTAGCTTTGATTGAAGTGATCATGTCAACATCCTACATTTAAATCTTAGCTAGAAGTCATCATGAATCAAGTCGACAATCTACTGGCAAATCCTTATTAATTCTTGTCATATGAAGATAAATAATGAAGGGAAATTATAGATAAAACATATCGGTGCTCATGGAACATTGGACATAAACATTACACAACACGTTGGAAATCGCAAATTCAACAATGAGTGGTTTGGAAAGAATCAGTGACAGTGGCTAACTGCAAAGCATTTCAAAGCAATCACATGCCTGCTATTCAGTGGAGTGGCTGTGTGCTGCCAAATCTGGGATTAAGTGTCTCTTAAAATGACAAACATTCAACATTGGCCATGCTGTCAATGAAGCATGATTTGTGCCGCAGTCAAAACAACAGTTAACTTGGAACTGCGATGTCTTGAATTCACTGAAGTCAAGTTAACTGGGAAGTCAAGAATAAACGAGCTCCGACTGGGAAAAACGTTTTGAACAGTCATCCAACTGGGAATTGTAAATCCGGCCTCTTTCTAGAGCCACGACCTGAACTCTGGCCTCTTTCTAGAGCCACGACCTGAACTCTGGCCTCTTTCTAGAGCCACGACCTGAACTCCGGCCTCTTTCTAGAGCCACGACCTGAACTCCGGCCTCTTTCTAGAGCCACGACCTGAACTCCGGCCTCTTTCTAGAGCCACGACCTGAACTCTGGCCTCTTTCTAGAGCCACGACCTGAACTCTGGCCTCTTTCTAGAGCCACGACCTGAACTCTGGCCTCTTTCTAGAGCCACGACCTGAAGATCACAAGATTCGACCTTGTTTTCTTTCCAGAGTTCCCAGTTGTTTTAAAAGCACCATAAATCCAGAGAATGACAGACTTTGATGACACAATTTGCCCACGAAGGACCACTGCACCAGTTTCCTGTTCAAGTGAACACAACAAGGTGAGTCCAAAAATGTCTTGTATGCTGCTGTATAAGTGATGTAATATGCCAGGGAGATGTGTATAATGTAGCTAAGAAAGTCATACTAAGTGTATGTTGTGTATTAAGCTGCTAGTAGCCCATGTGCCTCACCCTAAAAATGGTCTATTTTCAGGTCTTAATTTCGCCTACTGTTCTGACTTGGTGGTGCACCTTAACCTGTTTTAGAGAAATGTAATCATTGAATATTGTAAGAGCTTTCATTGTCTGCTTATATGCACCCTTTATTTATCCTACGGTTCTGACTTGGTGTACAGGGAGAACAATGTAAGAAACAGCCCATGTTCTGTATTCTGCCACTCTACATTTCAAAAGTTATGTTGCCTATCTCGCTCATTAATGTCCTAATCTAAATTACGGATTGCCTCTTTAACATTCGTCCTCCCCTTATGCTGTAGTTTGTACATCTCAATTGTCACATTTGTTTAAGCAAGTCAGTCATCTCAGCTATGTTTTTTTAAGGCAGTAAATGAGGCTGAATGAACTGTTTCGCTGCTGCCAGACAAGACTCCGCTGATAGCCAGGTGTTGCAGTGCTAAGGATTCACTCCATGGTGCTGAAAAGAAAGCTCTGTGATGTTGGGACAGCTTTATGTAGGCCCTAACAGTTTCCGGTCACCTTTTGTCACCTTTATAGTGCAATGAATGTGTTGTTTAATGTTGTGTAGTGACTTTGCTGGCATTTTCCTAAAACAAATTTGGGAGTTTGCTCCACCAAGATTGACATGCTTATTAAAATCGGCTACTGTTTAGGCTACAACAAAAGAAAATGGATTACTCACGTATCCTGCGCAGCGGCGGTTGTGGTCTTGCCATGCTGCGGCTGATGTGGTAGGAGAAGCGCATGGTTTTGAACTGGCTGGAGAAGGAACCGATACTGGCTGCCGTCTCAGGGGAAATCGACGGGCTGAAGCTCGACACTAAAGCGCTCTTCGGTCGGTTCAACTGCATACCTGCCTGGTCACGGTTTACACAGGCATAGCCTAAAGGACAGGATGCGGGTTCTCTCACAAAAGTGAATAAGATTAGATTCCAGGCTTGTGGAGTTAAATCCCCCCAAAATCAGGCCTTTCCCACGAGTGGTCCGTTGGTTCGAGTCGTTGTCCCGTATCAGACTCCTGGTTGAAATGGGCTCCAGTCTTTTATCCACCAAACTGCAGTCCTCCGTGAGCTGGACTGTGCGATTTGAACCCCAATCAAACTCTCTATCAACGACGGAAAAAGCCATCAAATAGATATTGATTTTATTTACTAATTATTTTACCAACCAATTGGCCTCCCCAATTTTTTATTTTATTTTTACATTTACTGTACAATATAATGAAGATAAATGCAACCAAATGTACTGTAACCTAGGCTACACGAGGTTGCAATCCACACCGATACATATAACAACTGTTGCAATAAAGTTACAATAAACAAACAGAAATTGGCCACATTGTTCCAACACGGATTGGCTTAGTCTTAGGGAAATGGGAAGGCTACAAACTATCTTCTTTACGACTGTATCCAAATATTTTAGGCTACCCCCCCAAAAAACCTAACCGCAGGCTACATACAGCTGACATCTCGATAAAAGACTATGCGCATTCTGGACTAAACCGTTTTCCTCCGTCGGATCCAGTGTTATTTGAGAAAATAAACGTATTTGAAAGGACATGCGCAAAACAAAAGTGGTTAAATATTGTACACATTAGGCCTTTTATAAAAGTGAACGCTCGTCTCTGCTAACATCTTTCCTTCGGTTTCTGTCCTCCACTTTCCTCTGGAAACGCAATCTCAGCGTCTTTAGTCTACTTAACTTCCTACAGACCCCGTCTTCAAACTTCTTCAAACTCCTCCTTCCAAAGTTAAAAATAATGTAGACTCAAGCCTTTCGTTTGTTTTTGGTGCATTCATTTTGTCGTCAACTTCATGTGCGTTTGTATTTCCGATCCCCCAGCTTGTTAGTTATCCATTCTTTGTGTGAAACCTTCTACAACGCAGTCAAACTGCAATTCCTCCAATGCGTTGAATTTAACCCCCCCCCCCTTTCCCACCTCTTCCCCTCTATTCCTCTGCTCCTGTGTGCGTTATTCCGTCTACATTAAATCCGCTCAGCCCCCCTTCTTCGCAATCTCTCTCTCTCTCCCCTCCTCCACCATCTCGCTCTCCCTCCTTCCTCCCTTCGCAACATCTGGTTTTCATTTTCTCTCTCTTTTCTTTTGCCTGAAATTTGATGCAAAGCAAAAACGTTGACACGATCTCAGTTGTTTTTTTCATCCCCTAAAAGTCAACATTTGTAACTGGCTTCCATTTTGTGATTAGAATTAACGGTTTTGTAAAATCTGTAAATGATGGCAAATAAAATATCCACAAAAGCGAATGCAGACAAAAGATAGATCTGCTCATCTAACATCTTAATTTTCATTAATATGGAGTTGGTTCCGTCTTTGCTGCTATAACAGCCTCCACTCTTCTGGGAAGGCTTTCCACTAGATGTAGGAACATTGCTGCTATAACAGCCTCCACTCTTCTGGGAAGGCTTTCCACTAGATGTTGGAACATTGCTGCTATAACAGCCTCCACTCTTCTGGGAAGGCTTTCCACTAGATGTTGGAACATTGCTGCTATAACAGCCTCCACTCTTCTGGGAAGGCTTTCCACTAGATGTTGGAACATTGCTGCTATAACAGCCTCCACTCTTCTGGGAAAGGCTTTCCACTAGATGTTGGAACATTGCTGCTATAACAGCCTCCACTCTTCTGGGAAAGGCTTTCCACTAGATGTTGGAACATTGCTGCTATAACAGCCTCCACTCTTCTGGGAAGGCTTTCCACTAGATGTTGGAACATTGCTGCTATAACAGCCTCCACTCTTCTGGGAAGGCTTTCCACTAGATGTTGGAACATTGCTGCTATAACAGCCTCCACTCTTCTGGGAAGGCTTTCCACTAGATGTTGGAACATTGCTGCTATAACAGCCTCCACTCTTCTGGGAAAGGCTTTCCACTAGATGTTGGAACATTGCTGCTATAACAGCCTCCACTCTTCTGGGAAGGCTTTCCACTAGATGTTGGAACATTGCTGCTATAACAGCCTCCACTCTTCTGGGAAAGGCTTTCCACTAGATGTTGGAACATTGCTGCTATAACAGCCTTCACTCTTCTGGGAAGGCTTTCCACTAAATGTTGGAACATTGCTGCTATAACAGCCTCCACTCTTCTGGGAAGGCTTTCCACTAGATGTTGGAACATTGCTGCTATAACAGCCTCCACTCTTCTGGGAAGGCTTTCCACTAGATGTTGGAACATTGCTGCTATAACAGCCTCCACTCTTCTGGGAAGGCTTTCCACTAGATGTTGGAACATTGCTGCTATAACAGCCTCCACTCTTCTGGGAAGGCTTTCCACTAGATGTTGGAACATTGCTGCTATAACAGCCTCCACTCTTCTGGGAAAGGCTTTCCACTAGATGTTGGAACATTGCTGCTATAACAGCCTCCACTCTTCTGGGAAGGCTTTCCACTAGATGTTGGAACATTGCTGCTATAACAGCCTCCACTCTTCTGGGAAGGCTTTCCACTAAATGTAGGAACATTGCTGCTATAACAGCCTTCACTCTTCTGGGAAGGCTTTCCACTAAATGTAGGAACATTGCTGCTATAACTGTCATGTTTTGTCATTTATTATCTTGTCTTGTCCCTGTGCTTCCCATTCTATTCGTTTCCCTCTGCTGGTCTTATTAGGTTCTTTCCCTCTTTCTATCCCTCTCTCTCCCCCTCCCTCTCTCACTCTCTCGCTCTCTCTTCTCTCTATCGTTCCGTTCCTGCTCCCAGCTGTTCCTATTCCCCTAATCAATCATTTAGTCTTCCCACACCTGTTCCCGATCCTTTCCCCTGATTAGAGTCCCTATTTCTTCCTTTGTGTTCCGTTCCTGTCCTGTCGGTTCCTTGTCTAGAATTCACCGTGCTGTGTTTGTGTATCGCCCTGTCGTGTCGTGTTTTCCTCAGATGCTGCGTGGTGAGCAGGTGTCTGAGTCTGTCTGGTTCAAGTGCCTTCCCGAGGCAACCTGCTGTTCACCTGCTGTTCAAGATCGAGTCTCCAGTTTGTCCTCGTCATTTCGAGTGAAAGTTGTGTTTTTTGTTTGTATTTACTTTACTGGATTAAAGACTCTGTTTTCGCCAAGTCGCTTTTGGGTCCTCTTTCACCTGCATGACAGAAGGAACCGACCAAGGAATGGACCCAGCGACTTCAGACGCTCGTTACACTGCCGTCGAGATCCAAGGAGCCATGCTCGGCAGACACGAGCAGGAATTGTCTGCTGCTCGCCATGCCGTGGAGAACCTGGCCGCTCAGGTTTCCGACCTCTCTGGACAGTTCCAGAGTCTACGTCTCGTGCCACCTGTTACTTCCTGGCCTGCCGAGCCTCCAGAACCTAGGGTTAATAACCCACCTTGCTACTCCGGGCAGCCCACTGAGTGCCGCTCCTTTCTCACGCAGTGTGAGATTGTGTTCTCTCTCCAACCCAACACATACTCTAGAGAGAGAGCTCGGGTTGCTTACGTCATTTCACTCCTTACTGGCCGGGCTCGAGAATGGGGCACAGCTATCTGGGAGGCAAGGGCTGATTGCTCTAACAAGTTCCAGAACTTTAAAGAGGAGATGATTCGGGTTTTTGACCGTTCAGTTTTTGGTAGGGAGGCTTCTAGGGCCCTGGCTTCCTTATGCCAAGGTGAACGGTCCATAACGGATTATTCTATTGAGTTTCGCACTCTTGCTGCCTCTAGTGAGTGGAACGAGCCGGCGCTGCTCGCTCGTTTTCTGGAGGGACTCCACGCAGTGGTTAAGGATGAGATTCTCTCCCGGGAGGTTCCTTCAGATGTGGACTCTTTGATTGCTCTCGCCATCCGCATAGAACGACGGGTAGATCTTCGTCACCGGGCTCGTGGAAGAGAGCTCGCATCAACGGTGTTTCCCTGCTCCGCATCGCAACCATCTCCCTCCTCTGGCTCAGAGTCTGAGCCCATGCAGCTGGGAGGGATTCGCATCTCGACTAAGGAGAGGGAACGGAGGATCACCAACCGCCTGTGCCTCTATTGCGGAGTTGCTGGACATTTTGTTAATTCATGTCCAGTAAAAGCCAGAGCTCATCTGTAAGCGGAGGGCTACAGGTGAGCGCAACTACTCAAGTCTCTCCATCAAAATCCTGTACTACTTTGTCGGTCCATCTACGCTGGACCGGTTCGGGTGCTACATGTAGTGCCTTGATAGACTCTGGGGCTGAGGGTTGTTTCATGGACGAAGCATGGGTTCGGAAACATGACATTCCTTTCAGAGAGTTAGAGAAGCCTACGCCCATGTTCGCCTTAGATGGTAGTCATCTTCCCAGTATCAGATTTGAGACACTACCTTTAACCCTCACAGTATCTGGTAACCACAGTGAGACTATTTCTTTTTTGATTTTTCGTTCACCGTTTACACCTGTTGTTTTGGGTCATCCCTGGCTAGTATGTCATAATCCTTCTATTAATTGGTCTAGTAATTCTATCCTATCCTGGAACGTTTCTTGTCATGTGAAGTGTTTAATGTCGGCCATCCCTCCCGTTTCTTCTGTCCCTACTTCTCAGGAGGAACCTGGCGATTTGACAGGAGTGCCGGAGGAATATCATGATCTGCGCACGGTCTTCAGTCGGTCCCGAGCCAACTCCCTTCCTCCTCACCGGTCGTATGATTGTAGTATTGATCTCCTTCCGGGGACCACTCCTCCTCGGGGTAGACTATACTCTCTGTCGGCTCCCGAACGTAAGGCTCTCGAGGATTATTTGTCTGTGTCTTTTGACGCCGGTACCATAGTGCCTTCTTCCTCTCCGGCCGGGGCGGGGTTCTTTTTTGTTAAGAAGAAGGACGGTACTCTGCGCCCCTGCGTGGATTATCGAGGGCTGAATGACATAACGGTTAAGAATCGTTATCCGCTTCCCCTTATGTCATCAGCCTTCGAGATTCTGCAGGGAGCCAGGTGCTTTACTAAGTTGGACCTTCGTAACGCTTACCATCTCGTGCGCATCAGAGAGGGGGACGAGTGGAAAAACGGCGTTTAACACTCCGTTAGGGCATTTTGAGTACCGGGTTCTGCCGTTTGGTCTCGCCAATGCGCCAGCTGTTTTTCAGGCATTAGTTAATGATGTTCTGAGAGACATGCTGAACATCTTTGTTTTTGTCTATCTTGACGATATCCTGATTTTTTCTCCGTCACTCGAGATTCATGTTCAGCACGTTCGACGTGTTCTACAGCGCCTTTTAGAGAATTGTCTCTACGTAAAGTCTGAGAAGTGCTCTTTTCATGTCTCCTCCGTTACTTTTCTCGGTTCCGTTATTTCCGCTGAAGGCATTCAGATGGATTCCGCTAAGGTCCAAGCTGTCAGTGATTGGCCCGTTCCAAGGTCACGTGTCGAGTTGCAGCGCTTTTTAGGTTTCGCTAATTTCTATCGGCGTTTTATTCGTAATTTCGGTCAAGTTGCTGCCCCTCTCACAGCTCTTACTTCTGTCAAGACGTGTTTTAAGTGGTCCGGTTCCGCCCAGGGGAGCTTTTGATCTTCTAAAAGAACGTTTTACGTCCGCTCCTATCCTCGTTACTCCTGACGTCACTAGACAATTCATTGTCGAGGTTGACGCTTCAGAGGTAGGCGTGGGAGCCATTCTATCCCAGCGCTTCCAGTCTGACGATAAGGTTCATCCTTGCGCTTATTTTTCTCATCGCCTGTCGCCATCTGAGCGCAACTATGATGTGGGTAACCGTGAACTGCTCGCCATCCGCTTAGCCCTAGGCGAATGGCGACAGTGGTTGGAGGGGGCGACCGTTCCTTTTGTCGTTTGGACAGACCATAAGAACCTTGAGTACATCCGTTCTGCCAAACGACTTAATGCCCGTCAAGCTCGTTGGGCGTTGTTTTTCGCTCGTTTCGAGTTTGTGATTTCTTACCGTCCGGGTAGCAAGAACACCAAGCCTGATGCCTTATCCCGTCTGTTTAGTTCTTCTGTGGCTTCTACTGATCCCGAGGGGATTCTTCCTTATGGGCGTGTTGTCGGGTTAACAGTCTGGGGAATTGAAAGACAGGTTAAGCAAGCACTCACGCACACTGCGTCGCCGCGCGCTTGTCCTAGTAACCTCCTTTTCGTTCCTGTTTCCACTCGTCTGGCTGTTCTTCAGTGGGCTCACTCTGCCAAGTTAGCTGGTCATCCCGGTGTTCGAGGCACTCTTGCGTCTATTCGCCAGCGCTTTTGGTGGCCGACTCAGGAGCGTGACACGCGCCGTTTCGTGGCTGCTTGTTCGGACTGCGCGCAGACTAAGTCGGGTAACTCTCCTCCTGCCGGTCGTCTCAGACCGCTCCCCATTCCTTCTCGACCATGGTCTCACATCGCCCTAGACTTCATTACCGGTCTGCCTTTGTCTGCGGGGAAGACTGTGATTCTTACGGTTGTCGATAGGTTCTCTAAGGCGGCACATTTCATTCCCCTCGCTAAACTTCCTTCCGCTAAGGAGACGGCACAAAACATTATCGAGAATGTATTCAGAATTCATGGCCTCCCGTTAGACGCCGTTTCAGACAGAGGCCCGCAATTCACGTCACAGTTTTGGAGGGAGTTCTGTCGTTTGATTGGTGCGTCCGTCAGTCTCTCTTCCGGGTTTCATCCCCAGTCTAACGGTCAAGCAGAGAGGGCCAATCAGACGATTGGTCGCATACTACGCAGCCTTTCTTTCAGAAACCCTGCGTCTTGGGCAGAACAGCTCCCCTGGGCAGAATACGCTCACAATCGCTTCCTTCGTCTGCTACCGGGTTATCTCCGTTTCAGAGTAGTCTGGGTTACCAGCCTCCTCTGTTCTCATCCCAGCTTGCCGAGTCCAGCGTTCCCTCCGCTCAAGCGTTTGTCCAACGTTGTGAGCGCACCTGGAGGAGGGTGAGGTCTGCACTTTGCCGTTACAGGGCACAGACTGTGAGAGCCGCCAATAAACGCAGGATTAAGAGTCCAAGGTATTGTTGCGGCCAGAGAGTGTGGCTTTCCACTCGCAACCTTCCTCTTACGACAGCTTCTCGTAAGTTGACTCCGCGGTTCATTGGTCCGTTCCGTGTCTCCCAGGTCATCAATCCTGTCGCTGTGCGACTGCTTCTTCCGCGACATCTTCGTCGCGTCCATCCTGTCTTCCATGTCTCCTGTGTCAAGCCCTTTCTTCGCACCCCGTTCGTCTTCCCTCCCCCTCCCGTCCTTGTCGAGCGCACCTATTTACAAGGTACATAAGATCATGGACATGCGTTCTCGGGGACGGGGTCACCAATACTTAGTGGATTGGGAGGGTTACGGTCCTGAGGAGAGGAGTTGGGTTCCGTCTCGGGACGTGCTGGACCGTTCACTCATTGATGATTTCCTCCGTTGCCGCCAGGATTCCTCTCGAGTGCGCCAGGAGGCGCTCGGTGAGTGGGGGTACTGTCATGTTTTGTCATTTATTATCTTGTCTTGTCCCTGTGCTTCCCATTCTATTCGTTTCCCTCTGCTGGTCTTATTAGGTTCTTTCCCTCTTTCTATCCCTCTCTCTCCCCCTCCCTCTCTCACTCTCTCGCTCTCTCTTCTCTCTATCGTTCCGTTCCTGCTCCCAGCTGTTCCTATTCCCCTAATCAATCATTTAGTCTTCCCACACCTGTTCCCGATCCTTTCCCCTGATTAGAGTCCCTATTTCTTCCTTTGTGTTCCGTTCCTGTCCTGTCGGTTCCTTGTCTAGAATTCACCGTGCTGTGTTTGTGTATCGCCCTGTCGTGTCGTGTTTTCCTCAGATGCTGCGTGGTGAGCAGGTGTCTGAGTCTGTCTGGTTCAAGTGCCTTCCCGAGGCAACCTGCTGTTCACCTGCTGTTCAAGATCGAGTCTCCAGTTTGTCCTCGTCATTTCGAGTGAAAGTTGTGTTTTTTGTTTGTATTTACTTTACTGGATTAAAGACTCTGTTTTCGCCAAGTCGCTTTTGGGTCCTCTTTCACCTGCATGACAATAACAGCCTCCACTCTTCTGGGAAGGCTTTCCACTAAATGTAGGAACATTTGTTATGCAGGTGAATGAGGACCCAAAAGCGACTTGGCGAAAACAGAGTTTTTAATCCAGTAAAGATACTTTACAAAACAAAAGGCATAATACTACTCGTAAAGACGAGAACAGACTGGAGACTTGATCAAGAACTGCAGGTTGCCTCTGGAAGGCACTTGAACCTAGCAGACTCAGACACCTGCTCACCACGCAGCATCTGAGGGAAACACGACACGACAGGGCAAAACATAGACACAGCACGGTGAATTATAGACAAGGATCCGACAGGGCAGGAACGGAAAACAAGGAGAGAAATAGGGACTCTAATCAGGGGAAAAGATAGGGAACAGGTGTGGGAAGACTAAATGATTGATTAGGGGAATAGGAACAGCTGGGAGCAGGAACGGAACGATAGAGAGAAGAGAGAGCGAGAGAGTGAGAGAGGGAGGGGGGAGAGAGAGGGATAGAAAAAGGGAAAGAACCTAATAAGACCAGCAGAGGGAAACGAATAGAAGGGGAAGCACAGGGACAAGACATGATAATCAATGACAAAACATGACAGTACCCCCCCCACTCACCGAGCGCCTCCTGGCGCACTCGAGGAGGAACCCTGGCGGCAACGGCGGAAATCATCAATAAGCGAACGGTCCAGCACGTCCCGAGACGGAACCCAACTCCTCTCCTCAGGACCGTAACCCTCCCAATCCACTAAGTATTGGTGACCCCGTCCCCGAGAACGCATGTCCATGATCTTACGTACCTTGTAAATAGGTGCGCTCTCGACAAGGACGGGAGGGGGGAGGGAAGACGAACGGGGGTGCGAAGAAAGGGCTTGACACAGGAGACATGGAAGACAGGATGGACGCGACGAAGATGTCGCGGAAGAAGCAGTCGCACAGCGACAGGATTGACGACCTGGGAGACACGGAACGGACCAATGAACCGCGGAGTCAACTTACGAGAAGCTGTCGTGAGAGGAAGGTTGCGAGTGGAAAGCCACACTCTCTGGCCGCAACAATACCTTGGACTCTTAATCCTGCGTTTATTGGCGGCTCTCACAGTCTGTGCCCTGTAACGGCAAAGTGCAGACCTCACCCTCCTCCAGGTGCGCTCACAACGTTGGACAAACGCTTGAGCGGAGGGAACGCTGGACTCGGCAAGCTGGGATGAGAACAGAGGAGGCTGGTAACCCAGACTACTCTGAAACGGAGATAACCCGGTAGCAGATGAAGGAAGCGAGTTGTGAGCGTATTCTGCCCAGGGAGCTGTTCTGCCCAAGACGCAGGGTTTCTGAAAGAAAGGCTGCGTAGTATGCGACCAATCGTCTGATTGGCCCTCTCTGCTTGACCGTTAGACTGGGGATGAAACCCGGAAGAGAGACTGACGGACGCACCAATCAAACGACAGAACTCCCTCCAAAACTGTGACGTGAATTGCGGGCCTCTGTCTGAAACGGCGTCTAACGGGAGGCCATGAATTCTGAACACATTCTCGATGATGATTTGTGCCGTCTCCTTAGCGGAAGGAAGTTTAGCGAGGGAATGAAATGTGCCGCCTTAGAGAACCTATCGACAACCGTAAGAATCACAGTCTTCCCCGCAGACAAAGGCAGACCGGTAATGAAGTCTAGGGCGATGTGAGACCATGGTCGAGAAGGAATGGGGAGCGGTCTGAGACGACCGGCAGGAGGAGAGTTACCCGACTTAGTCTGCGCGCAGTCCGAACAAGCAGCCACGAAACGGCGCGTGTCACGCTCCTGAGTCGGCCACCAAAAGCGCTGGCGAATAGACGCAAGAGTGCCTCGAACACCGGGATGACCAGCTAACTTGGCAGAGTGAGCCCACTGAAGAACAGCCAGACGAGTGGAAACAGGAACGAAAAGGAGGTTACTAGGACAAGCGCGCGGCGACGCAGTGTGCGTGAGTGCTTGCTTAACCTGTCTTTCAATTCCCAGACTGTTAACCCGACAACACGCCCATAAGGAAGAATCCCCTCGGGATCAGTAGAAGCCACAGAAGAACTAAACAGACGGGATAAGGCATCAGGCTTGGTGTTTTTGCTACCCGGACGGTAAGAAATCACAAACTCGAAACGAGCGAAAAACAACGCCCAACGAGCTTGACGGGCATTAAGTCGTTTGGCAGAACGGATGTACTCAAGGTTCTTATGGTCTGTCCAAACGACAAAAGGAACGGTCGCCCCCTCCAACCACTGTCGCCATTCGCCTAGGGCTAAGCGGATGGCGAGCAGTTCACGGTTACCCACATCATAGTTGTGCTCAGATGGCGACAGGCGATGAGAAAAATAAGCGCAAGGATGAACCTTATCGTCAGACTGGAAGCGCTGGGATAGAATGGCTCCCACGCCTACCTCTGAAGCGTCAACCTCGACAATGAATTGTCTAGTGACGTCAGGAGTAACGAGGATAGGAGCGGACGTAAAACGTTCTTTTAGAAGATCAAAAGCTCCCTGGGCGGAACCGGACCACTTAAAACACGTCTTGACAGAAGTAAGAGCTGTGAGAGGGGCAGCAACTTGACCGAAATTACGAATGAAACGCCGATAGAAATTAGCGAAACCTAAAAAGCGCTGCAACTCGACACGTGACCTTGGAACGGGCCAATCACTGACAGCTTGGACCTTAGCGGAATCCATCTGAATGCCTTCAGCGGAAATAACGGAACCGAGAAAAGTAACGGAGGAGACATGAAAAGAGCACTTCTCAGCCTTTACGTAGAGACAATTCTCTAAAAGGCGCTGTAGAACACGTCGAACGTGCTGAACATGAATCTCGAGTGACGGTGAAAAAATCAGGATATCGTCAAGATAGACAAAAACAAAGATGTTCAGCATGTCTCTCAGAACATCATTAACTAATGCCTGAAAAACAGCTGGCGCATTGGCGAGACCAAACGGCAGAACCCGGTACTCAAAATGCCCTAACGGAGTGTTAAACGCCGTTTTCCACTCGTCCCCCTCTCTGATGCGCACGAGATGGTAAGCGTTACGAAGGTCCAACTTAGTAAAGCACCTGGCTCCCTGCAGAATCTCGAAGGCTGATGACATAAGGGGAAGCGGATAACGATTCTTAACCGTTATGTCATTCAGCCCTCGATAATCCACGCAGGGGCGCAGAGTACCCTCCTTCTTCTTAACAAAAAGAACCCCGCCCGGCCGGAGAGGAAGAAGGCACTATGGTACCGGCGTCAAGAGACACAGATAAATAATCCTCGAGAGCCTTACGTTCGGGAGCCGACAGAGAGTATAGTCTACCCCGAGGAGGAGTGGTCCCCGGAAGGAGATCAATACTACAATCATACGACCGGTGAGGAGGAAGAGAGTTGGCTCGGGACCGACTGAAGACCGTGCGCAGATCATGATATTCCTCCGGCACTCCTGTCAAATCGCCAGGTTCCTCCTGAGAAGTGGGGACAGAAGAAATGGGAGGGATGGCAGACATTAAACACTTCACATGACAAGAAACGTTCCAGGATAGGATAGAATTACTAGACCAATTAATAGAAGGATTATGACATACTAGCCAGGGATGACCCAAAACAACAGGTGTAAAAGGTGAACGAAAAATCAAAAAGAAATAGTCTCACTGTGGTTACCAGATACAGTGAGAGTTAAAGGTAGTGTCTCAAATCTGATACTGGGAAGATGACTACCATCTAAGGCAAACATGGGCGTAGGCTTGTCTAACTGTCTGAAAGGAATGTCATGTTTCCGAGCCCATGCTTCGTCCATGAAACAACCCTCAGCCCCAGAGTCAATCAAGGCACTGCATGTAGCACCCGAACCGGTCCAGCGTAGATGGACCGACATAGTAGTACAGGATCTAGATGAAGAGACCTGAGTAGTAGCGCTCACCAGTAGCCCTCCGCTTACTGATGAGCTCTGGCCTTTACTGGACATGAATTGACAAAATGTCCATCAAATCCGCAATAGAGGCACAGGCGGTTGGTGATCCTCCGTTCCCTCTCCTTGGTCGAGATGCGAATACCTCCCAGCTGCATGGGCTCAGTCTCTGAGCCAGAGGAGGGAGATGGTTGCGATGCGGAGCAGGGAAACACCGTTGACGCGAGCTCTCTTCCACGAGCTTGGTGACGAAGATCTACCCGTCGTTCTATGCGGATGGCGAGAGCAATCAAAGAGTCCACACTGGAAGGAACCTCCCGAGAGAGAATCTCATCTTTGACCACTGCGTGGAGTCCCTCCAGAAAACGAGCGAGCAGCGCCGGCTCGTTCCAGTCACTAGAGGCAGCAAGAGTGCGAAACTCTATAGAGTAATCCGTTATGGATCGATCACCTTGGCATAGGGAAGCCAGGGCCCTAGAAGCCTCCCCACCAAAAACTGAACGGTCAAAAACCCGAATCATCTCCTCTTTAAAGTTCTGGTAATTGTTAGAACAATCAGCCCTTGCCTCCCAGATAGCTGTGCCCCACTCTCGAGCCCGGCCAGTAAGGAGTGAAATGACGTAAGCAACCCGAGCTCTCTCGCTAGAGTATGTGTTGGGTTGGAGAGAGAACACAATATCACACTGGGTGAGAAAGGAGCGGCACTCCGTGGGCTGCCCGGAGTAGCAAGGTGGGTTATTAACCCTAGGTTCCGGAGGCTCGGCAGGCCAGGAAGTAACAGGTGGCACGAGACGAAGACTCTGGAACTGTCCAGAGAGGTCGGAAACCTGAGCGGCCAGGTTCTCCACGGCATGGCGAGCAGCAGACAATTCCTGCTCGTGTCTGCCGAGCATGGCTCCTTGGATCTCGACGGCAGTGTTACGAGCATCTGTAGTCGCTGGGTCCATTCCTTGGTCGGATCCTTCTGTTATGCAGGTGAATGAGGACCCAAAAGCGACTTGGCGAAAACAGAGTTTTTAATCCAGTAAAGATACTTTACAAAACAAAAGGCATAATACTACTCGTAAAGACGAGAACAGACTGGAGACTTGATCAAGAACTGCAGGTTGCCTCTGGAAGGCACTTGAACCTAGCAGACTCAGACACCTGCTCACCACGCAGCATCTGAGGGAAACACGACACGACAGGGCAAAACATAGACACAGCACGGTGAATTATAGACAAGGATCCGACAGGGCAGGAACGGAAAACAAGGAGAGAAATAGGGACTCTAATCAGGGAAAAGGATCGGGAACAGGTGTGGGAAGACTAAATGATTGATTAGGGGAATAGGAACAGCTGGGAGCAGGAACGGAACGATAGAGAGAAGAGAGAGCGAGAGAGTGAGAGAGGGAGGGGGAGAGAGAGGGATAGAAAAAGGGAAAGAACCTAATAAGACCAGCAGAGGGAAACGAATAGAAGGGGAAGCACAGGGACAAGACATGATAATCAATGACAAAACATGACAACATTGCTGTCGGGACTTAATGAGGTCGGCCCTGATGTTGGTCGAGTAGTCCTCACTCACAGTCAGCGTTCTAATTCATCCCAAAGGTGTTAGACAGGGTTGAGGTCAGGGCTTTGTGCAGGCCAGTCAAGTTCTTCCACACAGATCTCGACAAACCATTTCTGTATAGACCTCGCTTTGTGCACGGGAAACAGGAAAGGAAAGGAAATGACCTTCCCCAAACTGTTGCCACAAAGTTGGAAACACAGAATCATCTAGAATGTCATTGTATGCTGTAGCGTTAAGATTTCCCTTCACTGGAACCAAGGGACCTAGCCTGAACCATGAAAAACAGTCCCAGATCATTATTCTTCCTCCACCAAAATTTACAGTTGGCACTATTGCATTGGGGCAGGTAGCGTTCTCCTGGCATCCACCAAACCCAGTTTCGTCCGTAAGACTGCCAGATGGTGAAGCGTGATTCATCACTCCAGAAAACGTGTTTCCACTGCTCAAGAGTCCAATTGCGGCGAGCTTTATACCACTCCAGCCGACGCTTGGAATTGCGCATCTTAGGCTTGTGTGCTGCTGCTCGGCCATGGAAACCCATTTCATGAAGCTCCAGGCGAACAGTTCTTGTGCTGACAAACTGACCTGTTGGAAAGGTGTCATCCTGTGACGGTGCCACGTTGAAAGTCACTGAGCTCTTCAGTGAGGTCATTCTACTGCCAATGTTTGTCTATGGAGATTGCATGGCTGTGTACTCAATAGTGTACTAGTGTACTCTATAGTGTATGTATGTATATAGTAAGTATAGTGTATATATAGGTGTATATATGGTATGCCGTGTATAGTGTATGTATGTGTGTATGTATAGTGTGTATATATATATATATGTTATTTTTTAATGCAACTAACCGTATTTATATCAAATCTATCAGACAAAATAAAAGGCATTATTGTCCAAAAAGTGTTTAAAGGAATTGATTGTTTAATTCTAACATTATTCAAATATACATGTTTTTTTTTTTGTTTTTTTAAACCTTTATTTAACCAGGCAAGTCAGTTAAGAACATATTCTTATTTTCAATGACGGCCTGGGAACAGTGGGTTAACTGCATGTTCAGGGGCAGAACGACAGATTTGTACCTTGACAGCTCAGGGGTTTGAACTTGCAACCTTCCGGTTACTAGTCCAACGCTCTAACCACTAGACTACCCTGCCGCCTCTACACTCTAACCACTAGGCTACCTGCCTCCTCTACACTCTAACCACTAGGCTACCCTGCCGCCTCTACACTCTAACCACTAGGCTACCCTGCCGCCTCTACACTCTAACCACTAAGCTACCCTGCCGTCTCTACACTCTAACCACTAGTCTACCCTGCCGCCTCTACACTCTAACCACTAGGCTACCCTGCCGCCTCTACACTCTAACCACTAGACTACCTGCCACCTCTACACTCTAACCACTAGGCTACCTGCCACCCATACATTCTAACCACTAGGCTACCTGCCTCCTCTACACTCTAACCACTAGGCTACCCTGCCGCCTCTACACTCTAACCACTAGGCTACCCTGCCACCTCTACACTCTAACCACTAGGCTACCCTGCCTCCTCTACACTCTAACCACTAGGCTACCTGCCTCCTCTACACTCTAACCACTAGGCTACCCTGCCTCCTCTACACTCTAACCACTAGGCTACCTGCCTCCTCTACACTCTAACCACTAGGCTACCCTGCCCCCTCTACACTCTAACCACTAGGCTACCCTGCCTCCTCTACACTCTAACCACTATGCTACCTGCCTCCTCTACACTCTAACCACTAGGCTACCTGCCTCCTCTACACTCTAACCACTAGGCTACCCTGCCCCCTCTACACTCTAACCACTAGGCTACCCTGCCCCCTCTACACTCTAACCACTATGCTACGCTGCCGCCCCAATAGATATATGTTTTATTTTATAGCACTATTCAATTCTCCTGGGCTAATTTCAAAACCATTGTTATTCTAGATTTAGAACAGAAAACCAATACTTACATTTTAAGGCAAATGTTACAGAACAGTGGCACATTTTTGTTTCTTCAGAATAATGACATTTAAAAATTTTAAACATTTTTTAAATGTTAGTCTTTTAGCGTACACTCTTACTCAGAGCAACTTACAGTTAGTGCAAGTGTGTGTGGGGGGGGGGGGGGTGTGTGGGATTATTTAAGATACTCTTTGAAGAGATTTTAGATATTTTCAGAAGATGGACAGGAACTCTTCTGTCCTGGCTTCGGGGAGGAAGCGGGTTATACGATTGGACTGCCAGGATAGAGAAGAGCTTTGACTGGGCTAAGTGGGAGCTGCGTTCTCATAGGGGTGGGTGGGCCAAGAGACCAGAGGTGGCAGAACGGAGTACTCTGGTTGAGGTGTAGTGTTTGAGCAGAACCTTGAAGGTAGAGAGGGGCAGTTCCTCTTGCTGCTCCGTAGGTAAGTACCATGGTCTTGTAGTGGAGCTTCGACTGGAAGCCAGTGGAGTGTGAGGAGGAGGAGGAGGGTGACATGGAAGCCAGTGGAGTGTGAGGAGGAGCGGGGTGACATGGAAGGACTTGGGAAGGTTGAAAACCAAGTGGCCTGCAGCGTTCTGGATAAATTGCAGGGGTTTGATGACACAAGGGGGATACCCAGCCAACAGAGAGTTGCAGTAGTCCAGACGAGAGATGACAAGTGCCTGGATTCGGACCTGCGTCGCTTCCTGTGTGAGGTAGGGTCGTACTCTATGGATGTTCCACTTCCTGTGTGAGGTAGGGTCGTACTCTACGGATGTTCCACTTCCTGTGTGAGGTAGGGTCGTACTCTACGGATGTTCAGCTTCCTGTGTGAGGTAGGGTCGTACTCTACAGATGTTCCACTTCCTGTGTGAGGTAGGGTCGTACTCTATGGATGTTCCACTTCCTGTGTGAGGTAGGGTCATACTCTATGGATGTTCCACTTCCTGTGTGAGGTAGGGTCATACTCTATGGATGTTCCACTTCCTGTGTGAGGTAGGGTCATACTCTACAGATGTTATAGAGCATGAACCTGCAGGAGCGAGTCACTGCTTTGATGATTGCAGAGAACGACAGGATGTTGCCATGGTCACGCCAAGGTTCTTTGCACCCTGGGAGGACGATACCATGGAGTTGTCAACCATGATGGAGAGGTCTTGGAGTGGACCGGCCCGTTCCTTGGAGGATGAACAGCTCCGTCTTGCTGCAGAGATGTGTGTCACCACCCACCAGGGTGTCAGAACAGATCGCTGCAGCTGTACATCGTCCATCGGTAAATAGCCCACCCATTTTCACCTACCTCATCCCCATACTGTTTATATTTATTTACTTTTCTGCTCTTTTGCACACCAATATCTCTACCTGTACATGACCATCTGATCATTTATCACTCCAGTGTTAATCTGCAATATTGTAATTATTCGCCTACCTCCTCATGCCTTTTGCACACAATGTATATAGACTATTTTTTTCCTACTGTGTTATTGACTTGTTAATTGTTTACTCCATGTGTAACTCTGTGTTGTCTGTTCACACTGCTATGCTTTATCTTGGCCAGGTCGCAGTTGCAAATGAGAACTTGTTCTCAACTAGCCTACCTGTTAAATAAAGGTGTTCTCAACTAGCCTACCTGTTAAATAAAGGTGTTCTCAACTAGCCTACCTGTTAAATAAAGGTGTTCTCAACTAGCCTACCTGTTAAATAAAGGTGTTCTCAACTAGCCTACCTGGTTAAATAAAGGTGTTCTCAACTAGCCTACCTGTTAAATAAAGGTGTTCTCAACTAGCCTACCTGTTAAATAAAGGTGTTCTCAACTAGCCTACCTGGTTAAATAAAGGTGTTCTCAACTAGCCTACCTGGTTAAATAAAGGTGTTCTCAACTAGCCTACCTGGTTAAATAAAGGTGTTCTCAACTAGCCTACCTGGTTAAATAAAGGTGTTCTCAACTAGCCTACCTGGTTAAATAAAGGTGTTCTCAACTAGCCTACCTGGTTAAATAAAGGTGTTCTCAACTAGCCTACCTGGTTAAATAAAGGTGTTCTCAACTAGCCTACCTGCTTAAATAAAGGTGTTCTCAACTAGCCTACCTGGTTAAATAAAGGTGAAATAAAAAAAATAAAAGAGGGGAGGGGTTTCCTTGGAGGATGAACAGCTCTGTCTTGTTGCAGAGATGTGTGTCACCACCCACCAGGTCAGAACGGGGGGAGGGGTAATGACAGCGCTGCAATGATAAGGAGACCATGTGAGGACTTGGTGTAGGCTCGGTCCTAATTGATGTGTTCTCTGTCTCCTGGAGCTGCATGGTAAATGGTCCAGGAACAAAGGACAATGTCCAAGGACTAGTCTGCCCTTCCCTCTCTGAGGGGCCAAAATGCATCTCTCTGTTACAGTATCCAGAGGACTGACTATTGCTATGGTATCCATGTCTGGTATTGATCTCAAAGTTGTTCACTGAGGATACCGCCATTTTCTAAACTATATGGATCTATTAATCTCTGTGGTAACTGGTACAGGGAGAACTCTTATTTACTTTATTGTACAAAAAGGGTTTGATTATTTTCTCAGTAATCCTGTCTTATTTCCATTTGCCTCATCCCCCTTCATCACACAAGCCTTTAGATGCTGTGACACCCTGTGGACATTGGGTCCCTTGGTATTGTTTGATTGGTCAAATGGTGGTTGGTCTTGGATTGACACATCATCCAATGTTCTAAATGGGAAAGAAAATGCTTTTGTTCGTTCTCTCTCTCTCTCTCTCTCTCTCTCTCTCTCTCTCTCTCTCTCTCTCTCTCTCTCTCTCTCTCTCTCTCTCTCTCTCTCTCTCTCTCTCTCTCTCTCTCTCTCTCTCTCTCTCTCTCTCTCTCTCTCTCTCTCTCTCTCTCTCTCTCTCTCTCTCTCTCTCTCTCTCTCTCTCTCTCTCTCTCTCTCTCTCTCTCTCTCTCTCTCTCTCTCTCTCTCTCTCTCTCTCTCTCTCTCTCCCCCTCCCTCTCTCTCTCCCCTCCCCTCTCTCTCTCCCCTCCCCTCTCTCTCTCTCCCTCCCCTCTCTCTCTCTCCCTCCCCTCTCTCTCTCTATCTCTCTAGAACACAGAGGAAGGTTGTATCATGAATTCTCATTTCTTAGTCTTCTAGGCCTAGTAAGGATCTCTTTGTTCCTGCTTTGTCCTGTACGTTAACCTCAGGATCTATTCGGAATAATGCCTTGCAATGCTTGTTCATTCTTTGTAACTTTATATATACAGTGCCTTGCGAAAGTATTCGGCCCCCTTGAACTTTGCGACCTTTTGCCACATTTCAGGCTTCAGACATAAAGATATAAAACTGTATTTTTTTTGTGAAGAATCAACAACAAGTGGGACACAATCATGAAGTGGAACGACATTTATTGGATATTTCAAACTTTTTTAACAAAGCAAAAACTGAAAAATTGGACGTGCAAAATTATTCTTGCCTTTGATGTAGACCATCCTCAGACCAGTTCTTGCAATGTCAACTCATTGCCTAATATATTATATATTTTGTTTATCTTTATGGAGTCAGATTCATATGTTAATAGGCAAATTACTTAGTCTCATTATGAGTCACATGTGAGGTATATACAGTTGAAGTTGGAAGTTTACATACACCTTGGCCAAATACATTTAAAATCAGTTTTTCACAATTCCTAACATTTAATCAAAGTAAAAATTCCCTGTCTTAAAAGTCAGTTAGGATCACCACTTTATTTTAAGATTGTCAAATGTCAGAATAATAGTAGAGAGAATGATTTATTTCAGCTTTCATTTCTTTCATCACATTCCCAGTGGGTCAGAAGTTTACAAACACTTAATTAGAATTTGGTAGCTGTCACACCCTGGCCTTAGTATTCTGTGTTTTCGTTAGTATTTTGGTGAGGCCAGGGTGTGACATGGGGATTTATGTGGTTTGTTTTGTCTGGGGTTGTTTGTAGTTATGGGATTGTGGTTAGAGTAGTACTCTAGGTAAGTCTATGGTTGCCTAGAGTGGTTCTCAATCAGAGGCAGGAGTTTATCATTGTCTCTGATTGGGAACCATATTTAGGCAGCCATATTCTTTAGGTCTCTTGTGGGTGTTCCTGTCTTTGTGGCACCAGATAGGACTGTTGCGGTTTTTTCACATTTTGTAGATTGTTGTATTTTTTATCTTTATTAAAGATGTACAAAACTAACCACGCTGCATTTTGGTCCGCCTCTCTTTCACCAGAAGAAAACCGGTACAGTTGCCTTGCCTTTAAATTGTTTAACTTGGGTCAAACGTTTTGGGTAGCCTTCCACAAGCTTCCCACAATAAGTTGGTGAATTTTGGCCCATTCCTCCTGATAGAGCTGGTGTAACTGGGTCAGGTGTGTAGGCCTCCTTGCTCGCACACGCTTTTTCAGTTCTGCCCACATATTTTTTTATAGGGTTGAGGTCGGGGCTTTGTGATGGTCACTCCAATACCTTGACATTGTCCTTAAGCCATTTTGCTACAACTTTGGAAGTATGCTTGCGGTCATTGTCCATTTGGAAGACCCATTGGTGACCAAGCTTTAACTTCCTGACTGTTGTATTGAGATGGTGCTTCAATATATCCACATAATTTTCTTGCCTCATGATGCCATCTATTTTGTGAAGTGCACCAGTCCCTCCTGCAGCGAAGCACCCCCACAACATGATACTGCCACCCTCGTGCTTCACGGTTGGGATGGTGTTCTTTGGCTTGCAAGCCTCTTCCTTTTTCCTCCAAACATAACGATGGTCATTATGGCCAAACAGTTCTATTTTTGTTTCATCAGACCAGAGGACATTTCTCCAAAAAGTATGATCTTTGTCCCCATGTGCAGTTGCAAACCGTAGTCTGGCTTTTTTATGGCGGTTTTGGAGCAGTGGCTTCTTCATTGCTGAGCGGCCTTTCAGGTTATGTCAATATAGGACTTGTTTTACTGTGGATATAGATACTTGTGTACCTTCTTCCTCCAGCATCTTCACAAGGTCCTTTGCTGTTGTTCTGGGATTGATTTGCACTTTTCGCACCAAAATACGTTCATCTCTAGGAGACAGAACACGTCTCCTTCCTGAGGGGTATGACGGCTGCGTGGTCCCATGTTGTTTATACTTGCCTACTATTGTTTGAACAGATGAACGTGGTACCTTCAGGCGTTTGGAAATTGCTCCCAAGGGTGAACTACACATTTTTTCCTGAGGTCTTGTCTGATTTCATTTGATTTTCCCATGATGTCAAGCAAAGAGGAACTGAGTTTGAAGGTCGGCCTTGAAATACAGTCACAGGTACACCTCCAATTGACTCAAATGATATCAGAAGCTTTTAAAGCTCATTTCCAGGAATTTTCCAAGCTGTTTAAAGGCACAGTCAACTTAGTGTACGTAAACTTCTGACCCACTGGAATTGTAATCCAGTGAATTATAAGTGAAATAATGTCTGTTAATAATTGTTGGAAAAATTACTTGTGTCCTGCACAAAGTAGATGTCCTAACCGACTTGCCAAAACTATAGTTTGTCAACAATAAATTGGTGGAGTGGTTAAAAAACGAGTTGTAATGACTCCAACCTAAGTGTACGTAAACTTCCGACTTCAACTGTATAATATCATATAAACTGTATATACATGTCAAATATTACTATCCACTATGTTGGTGTATGGAGAGAAGTAAAGAGGTCCAAGAACCTATCCCTGGGGGACACCAGTAGTGATAGTACTGGTGCAGACATAGATCCTCTCCACGTCACCTGGTAGGAGTGGCCTGTCAGGTACTGTAGGATGCAATACAATAGTGTGCAGAGCCTGAGATAATGGAGAGGAGGATCTGATAGAGCCTGAGACGCCCTGCCCTGACAGGGTGGAGAGGAGGATCTGATAGAGCCTGAGACGCCCAGCCTGAGAGGATGGAGAGGAGGATCTGATAGAGCCTGAGACGCCCAGCCCTGAGAGGGTGGAGAGGAGCATCTGATAGAGCCTGAGACGCCCAGCCCTGAGAGGATGGAGAGGAGGATCTGATAGAGCCTGAGACGCCCAGCCCTGAGATAATGGAGAGGAGGATCTGATAGAGCCTGAGACGCCCAGCCCTGAGAGGGTGGAGAGGAGCATCTGATAGAGCCTGAGACGCCCAGCCCTGAGAGGATGGAGAGGAGGATCTGATAAAGCCTGAGACGCCCAGCCCTGAGAGGGTGGAGAGGAGCATCTGATAGAGCCTGAGACGCCCAGCCCTGAGAGGATGGAGAGGAGGATCTGATAGAGCCTGAGACGCCCAGCCCTGAGAGGGTGGAGAGGAGCATCTGATAGAGCCTGAGACGCCCAGCCCTGAGAGGATGGAGAGGAGGATCTGATAGAGCCTGAGACGCCCAGCCCTGAGATAATGGAGAGGAGGATCTGATAGAGCCTGAGACGCCCAGCCCTGAGATAATGGAGAGGAGGATCTGATAGAGCCTGAGACGCCCAGCCTGAGAGAATGGAGAGGAGCATCTGATAGAGCCTGAGACGCCCTGCCCTGAGAGGATGGAGAGGAGGATCTGATAAAGCCTGAGACGCCCAGCCCTGAGAGGGTAGAGAGGAGGATCTGACAGAGCCTGAGACGCCCAGCCCTGAGAGGATGGAGAGGAGGATCTGATAAAGCCTGAGACGTTCAGCCCTGAGAGGATGGAAAGGAGGATCTGATAGAGCCTGAGACACCCCAGCCCTGAGAGGGTGGAGAGGAGGATCTGATAAAGCCTGAGACGCCCAGCCCTGAGAGGATGGAGAGGAGGATCTGATAGAGCCTGAGACTCCCAGCCCTGAGAGGGTGGAGAGGAGGCAGAGCCTGAGACGCCCAGCCCTGAGAGGGTGGAGAGGAGGATCTGATAAAGCCTGAGACGCCCAGCCCTGAGAGGATGGAGAGGAGGATCTGATAGAGCCTGAGACGCCCAGCCCTGAGAGGGTGGAGAGGAGGCAGAGCCTGAGACGCCCAGCCCTGAGAGGGTGGAGAGGAGGATCTGATAAAGCCTGAGACGCCCAGCCCTGAGAGGATGGAGAGGAGGATCTGATAGAGCCTGAGACACCCAGCCCTAAGAGGGTGGAGAGGAGGATCTGATAGAGGCTGAGACACC
Source organism: Oncorhynchus gorbuscha (assembly GCF_021184085.1). Taxonomy (NCBI): domain Eukaryota; kingdom Metazoa; phylum Chordata; class Actinopteri; order Salmoniformes; family Salmonidae; genus Oncorhynchus; species Oncorhynchus gorbuscha. The sequence goes on along the minus strand of NC_060175.1, from coordinate 105,236,869 downwards.
CAGCCCTGAGAGGGTGAAGAGGAGGGTCTGATGGTTCACAGTGTCAACAGCAGCAGATAGATCTAGGAGGATGAGAACAAGAGGAGAGAGAGTCAGCTTTGGCAGTGTGGAGATACTCTGTGACATAGAGAGGAGCAGTCTCGGTTGAGTGACCCGTCTTGATGCCTGACTGGTTAGGGTCAAGATGGAAATAGTTCTGAGAGAGGGGAGAGTGAGAGAGAGGGGAGAGAGAGAGGAGAGAGGAGAGAGGAGAGAGAGAGAGAGAGAGAGAGAGAGAGAGAGAGAGAGAGAGAGAGAGAGAGAGAGAGAGAGAGAAGGGGGAGGGAGAGAGAGAGAGAGAGAGAGAGAGAGAGAGAGAGAGAGAGAGAGAGAGAGGGGGAGAGAGAGAGGGAGAGAGAGAGAGAGAGAGAGAGAGAGAGAGAGAGAGAGAGAGAGAGAGAGAGAGGGGGAGAGAGAGAGAGAGAGAGAGAGAGAGAGAGAGAGAGAGAGAGAGAGAGAGAGAGAGAGAGAGGAGAGAGAGAGAGAAAGTTGATCAGAGACAGTTGATCAGAGACAGTTGATCAGAGACAGTTGATCAGAGACAGTTGATCAGAGACAGTTGATCAGAGACAGTTGATCAGAGACAGCACACTCAAGTATTTTGGAAAGAAAAGAAAGAAGGGATACTGATCTGTAGTTTTAGACATCAGAGGAGTCGAGTTTTGGTTTCTTGAGGAGGGGAGCGACTCGGCCATTTAGAAGTCAGAGAGGACGCAGCCAATGGTCAGGGATGAGTTGATGAGGATGGAACACAGCCAGTGGTCAGGGATGAGTTGATGAGGATGGAACACAGCCAGTGGTCAGGGATGAGTTGATGAGGATGGAACACAGCCAGTGGTCAGGGATGAGTTGATGAGGGAATTGAAGAATGGGAGAAGGTCTCCAGAGATGATCTGGAGTACGGAGGAGTGGATGGGGTCGACGAAGTTGACAAGACACTGATAGAGTTTGCAACAGATACTAAAAATAGACATATTTTTGCCTTTAAAATAAAACTTCAATACAAACATTTGTAAAATACAGAAAATTATTCATTTGAAAATCACAAATTAAAACAACCATTCTATCACATCTTTCAGCACTCTGACAGAGTTGACCTTAGAAAAAAAGTATGTTTTTCTACCTCATTCAAGTGGTAAGGTTATACAGATTAGCAATTTAGTTTTTCCTCAGTTGCTTCATGGCTCTAAAACCTAATTAAACATAACATATTTGAACCAATGTTCATATTCTATCTCAATCTATCAGGCAGTTGGAGTTTGCGGTTTGTGATTGCTACCATGGTGATTCCAATATTGATTAAGTAAGGGTGCGTTCGTAAATTCACTCTGGCTATCTACTCCGATTTCAGAGCACTCACGTCTGAGTGTGCCAGAGCGCAGAATAACTGATGAATTTACGAACTTTCAACACCCGTTAAATATGACCGGTGTCCGTAAACGTCGGCAAATAAACGTAATTAAATTGTTGCCAGCAGCACAGATACAGTCAGCAAAGGTAACATGAAAACAGCCTAACAAAGCTCTGCAAGGGCGAGTAAAAATGGTCGGAGTGAGGTGTTCTCTCATTTATGCCAGTCAGCTCTGGTGTTTGACTGCCGTGAGGTCAAAACGCTCAGATCAACCCGCGTCACCCGCCAGGGCGTCCAGTGTGCGCTCTGAATTTACGAACACCCAAAGCGTCTCTGTGCGTACTCTGGCACTTCAGATTGAATTTACGAACACAACCTAAATCTATCAAAACTAGAGAACTTTACAGACCAGAAGTGGTCTTGTTGCACTAAGACGTAATGAATACATGAAAAATGCGTCCTTATGGTATAGCTGACCCGACGAATACCTGATTAATATAGTATTTTAGACAAATCTGACCGAGTTGACGAAATCTCCAGAACACATCTCTTAGGAAATCACAGTTTTGAGGAAAATATTATTTTACGCCACAGAGGGCTATTGCAAGAAAGTACATACGATCGTTTTTTCAGTTAATATCCAATATTGTCAGTTTTAGAATTTCTAACACATTTTTGGACAATTAGAAATTAGGATATTTTACAAGGCCATTTACAGGCATAGAGTCAACATGAAAATGAATCATATTGAAAGTATTATACTATAATGCAATAAAAAATTAAATACTATAAAATAAAAGGTTTCCTTGCCGGACAAGGATTGTCCAGGACTTTCAAGAATCTCTGAGCTAATTTCTTGCTATTCAACACATTTTTCCATGAGGCTGAGAATTGTTTTTGTAGTTTTAAAGCAAATTTCCTGTAATTTACCCCCCTCCCCAAAAAAATAAATATTACATGGCTTATGAAGTGTTCATATGAAGTGTTCATATGCTATCTTGGGGGCTCTGACCTCAGAGGTGGATTTAAAAATATATACTGTATATTTTGGGGGTTGGACTGCGGATAGTGTCCTATGCCAGTGAGCCAATGAAGAGGGAGTATTGAGAGGAGGGCTGACTGTCTGCTCCAGTCTGACCCAGTTAGCTATAGTTACTTCATGTGGCCCAGTGGACAGGGACAGTGGTCTGAGCTCCTTCGCGCTGATGACTGGAGAAGAGAATTCATCTCTAGGATAGTTATTATTCACTAGTTTAAATGACAGTCAAATGAGACTGAATTTTAAAAAACAAATAGAGACCATCTCTTAAACCAGTGAATAAATAAATGTTACTTTGTTTTACAATTGTGTGACTGATGGGTTATAATGCAAGTTGACAATATATCATTTCACGGTGGCTATTAGCCTCCCTCTGCTCTGACTAACACACACATGGGAGTACTACTTAAAGCAGCACATATTCCATCACGACTATACCTCGTCAGGTGAAACTCAATGTCCCTCGTTGACACTTACCCGCCCCCCATCATCCCCATTAGTAATCATCGGTACATTTCAACTGTCATTGTTAGAGAAATACAACTGTATAGTTGTAGTAGCGTTGGGGAGGGAAAGGGATGTGAGAGAACACACAGACCAACAGACAGCGGTACTTGTCCTTTGGTATTTCCTGTAGGCCTAGACGTGTTTATTCTCACTAGGGTTTTACGCCAGTCATTCGCATTTCCAGCTGTAGTCTGGAGGAGTTTTATTTGTCCAGGATGAGGAGGAAGGTTCTGTGACGCATTGGGCTGCGTCCCAAATTTGACACTATTCCCTAAATAGTTCTATACTATTGACCAGGGCCCAACGTGCACTAGATAGGCGTCATTTGGGATGCAGTCCTGGGTTCTGCGATGCATGTTCTTGGTAGTAAATGTCATGGCAACGCAGGTCCAGGGAGTTTATTCTGTGGGTGAAAGATATGTTGTAGATATAATATATATATACACCTGAAAGTATATTCTATATGAAAGATCCATCTGACCAGTCTGAAGTTATCATTGATGTCCTGGATTAGGACAGCTTGTCAGAACATTTTAATATGACATACATTTTGACATTTAGATCCAAATCTAGATCAAACCCCCCCCCCCTCTCCCTGTAAGATTATTCCATTTTGCGTTCACTTTTTAAAGGAAACTGAAAGACGTGACAACAATAACATTTCTACCAGTTGTCATGCGATCCACCATGCCACCCATGCCACCCGTGCCACCCATGCCACCCGTGCCACCCATGCCACCCGTGCCACCCGTGCCACCCGTGCCACCCGTGCCACCCGTGCCACCAGTGCCACCCATGCCACCCATGCCACCCATGCCACCCATGCCACCCATGCCACCCATGCCACCCATGCCACCCGTGCCACCCATGCCGAGGTGGAAGACATCTTCTTGGACTTATTTATAACAGCAACACTAGTTGGTTTTCCATCCAATTGGAGACCGATTTTCATGCAAATATTCTAAAATCAGCATAAAGAAAATATACACATGTTCGCGTGTTCCCACCAGTCGTGTGGGAACACCTTATTTGCACTCACTGTATATAGACTTTTTGTTTTCTTTTTTTCTACTGTTTTATTAACTGTATGTTTTGTTTATTCCATGTGTAACTCTGTGTTGTTGTTTGTGTCGAACTGCTTTGCTTTATCTTGGCCACATCGCAGTTGCAAATGATAACTTGTTCTCAACTAGCCTACCTGGTTAAATAAAGGTGACATTTAAAAATAAAATATGTAACTAGTTGTTGAGCACTTTTGAAATATACAGTGACAGAATTCAGAACATGGGCCGTTCTTACATTGTTCTCCCTGTACACCAAGTCAGAACCGTAGGATAAATAAAGGGGGCATACAAGCAGACAATGAAAACTCTTAAAATATTCTATGATTTATCACAACTCAGGATATGACCCAGATGCAGACACAGGAGTTGGATAGTACAGTTCCCATAATATTTATTATACAAGGGGACAGGCCAGGGCAGATCGAGGGCAGGCAGAGGTCAGTAATCCATGGCAGAGTCAAAGAGGTACAGATTGGCATGCAGGATCAGGGTCAGGGCAGCAGAATGATCAGAACCGGGAAGACTAAAAACAGCAACTAGGAAGACTCGAAAAAACGCTTGTAAGACTTAACGGGACAAGACGAACTGGCAACAGACAAACAGAAAACACTGGTGTAAATGGGAGAGACCTTGTGGGGTTGGAGAGAAGCACAAGACAGATCAGGGTGTGACATGATTACAGGTCTCTAAAAGAGATTATAGGCTACATGTGCACCACCAAGTCAGAACAGTAGGTGAAATTAAGAGGTGAAAATAGACCAAATTATTCGGGTGAGGCACATGGGCTACTGACAGCTTACTACACAACATACACTTGGTATTACTTTCTTATCTACAGTATACACATCTCCCTGGCATATTACATCACTTATACAGCAGCATACAAGACATTTTTGGACTCACCTTGTTGTGTTCACTTGAACAGGAAAGTGGTGCAGTGGTCCTTCGTGGGCACATTGTGTCATCAAAGTCTGTCATTCTCTGGATTTATGGTGCTATTAAAACAACTGGGAACTCTGGGAAAAACCAAGGTTGAATCATGATGACATCATTGATCTTCAGGTCGTGGCTCTAGAAAGAGGCCAGAGTTCAGGTCGTGGCTCTAGAAAGAGGCCAGAGTTCAGGTCGTGGCTCTAGAAAGAGGCCTGAGTTCAGGTCGTGGCTCTAGAAAGAGGCCAGAGTTCAGGTCGTGGCTCTAGAAAGAGGCCAGAGTTCAGGTCGTGGCTCTAGAAAGAGGCCAGAGTTCAGGTCGTGGCTCTAGAAAGAGGCCAGAGTTTCAGGTCGTGGCTCTAGAAAGAGGCCAGAGTTTCAGGTCGTGGCTCTAGAAAGAGGCCACAGTTTCAGGTCGTGGCTCTAGAAAGAGGCCAGAGTTTCAGGTCGTGGCTCTAGAAAGAGGCCAGAGTTTCAGGTCGTGACTCTAGAAAGAGGCCAGAGTTCAGGTCGTGGCTCTAGAAAGAGGCCAGAGTTCAGGTCGTGGCTCTAGAAAGAGGCCAGAGTTCAGGTCGTGGCTCTAGAAAGAGGCCAGAGTTCAGGTCGTGGCTCTAGAAAGAGGCCAGAGTTCAGGTCGTGGCTCTAGAAAGAGGCCAGAGTTCAGGTCGTGGCTCTAGAAAGAGGCCAGAGTTCAGGTCGTGGCTCTAGAAAGAGGCCAGAGTTCAGGTCGTGGCTCTAGAAAGAGACCAGAGTTCAGGTCGTGTCTCTAGAAAGAGGCCAGAGTTCAGGTCGTGTCTCTAGAAAGAGGCCAGAGTTTCAGGCCGTGGCTCTAGAAAGAGGCCAGAGTTTCAGGCCGTGGCTCTAGAAAGAGGCCAGAGTTCAGGCCGTGGCTCTAGAAAGAGGCCAGAGTTCAGGCCGTGGCTCTAGAAAGAGGCCAGAGTTCAGGTCGTGGCTCTAGAAAGAGGCCAGAGTTCAGGTCGTGGCTCTAGAAAGAGGCCAGAGTTCAGGTCGTGGCTCTAGAAAGAGGCCAGAGTTCAGGTCGTGGCTCTAGAAAGAGGCCTGAGTTCAGGTCGTGGCTCTAGAAAGAGGCCAGAGTTCAGGTCGTGGCTCTAGAAAGAGGCCAGAGTTCAGGTCGTGGCTCTAGAAAGAGGCCAGAGTTCAGGTCGTGGCTCTAGAAAGAGGCCTGAGTTCAGGTCGTGGCTCTAGAAAGAGGCCAGAGTTCAGGTCGTGGCTCTAGAAAGAGACCAGAGTTCAGGTCGTGGCTCTAGAAAGAGACCAGAGTTCAGGTCGTGGCTCTAGAAAGAGGCCAGAGTTCAGGTCGTGGCTCTAGAAAGAGGCCAGAGTTCAGGTCGTGGCTCTAGAAAGAGGCCAGAGTTCAGGTCGTGTCTCTAGAAAGAGGCCAGAGTTTCAGGTCGTGGCTCTAGAAAGAGGCCAGAGTTTCAGGTCGTGGCTCTAGAAAGAGGCCAGAGTTCAGGCCGTGGCTCTAGAAAGAGGCCAGAGTTCAGGTCGTGGCTCTAGAAAGAGACCAGAGTTCAGGTCGTGGCTCTAGAAAGAGACCAGAGTTCAGGTCGTGGCTCTAGAAAGAGGCCAGAGTTCAGGTCGTGGCTCTAGAAAGAGGCCAGAGTTTCAGGTCGTGGCTCTAGAAAGAGGCCAGAGTTTCAGGTCGTGGCTCTAGAAAGAGGCCAGAGTTCAGGCCGTGGCTCTAGAAAGAGGCCAGAGTTCAGGCCGTGGCTCTAGAAAGAGGCCAGAGTTCAGGCCGTGGCTCTAGAAAGAGGCCAGAGTTCAGGCCGTGGCTCTAGAAAGAGGCCAGAGTTCAGGTCGTGGCTCTAGAAAGAGGACAGAGTTCAGGTCGTGGCTCTAGAAAGAGGCCAGAGTTCTGGTCGTGGCTCTAGAAAGAGGCCAGAATTCAGGTCGTGGCTCTAGAAAGAGGCCAGAGTTCAGGTCGTGGCTCTAGAAAGAGACCAGATTTACAATTCCCAGTTGGATGACTGTTCAACATGTATTTTCCCAGTCGGAGCTCGTTTATTCTTGACTTCCCAGTTAATTTGACTTCAGTGAATTCAAGACATCGCAGTTCCAAGTTAACTGTTGTTTTGACTGCGGCACAAATCATGCTTCATTGACAGCCTGGCCAATGTTGAATGTTTATCCTTTTAAGCTTGGAAAAAGAGACTCTTAACCCTAGACTAGACTTGGACCACACAGCCACTCCACTGAATAGCAGGCATGTGATTGCTTTGAAATGCTTTGCAGTTAGCCACTGTCACTGATTCTTTCCAAACCACTCATTGTTGAATTTGCGATTTCCAACGTGTTGTGTAATGTTTATGTCCAATGTTCCATGAGCACCGATATGTTTTATCTCTAATTTCCCTTCATTATTTATCTTCATATGACAAGAATTAATAAGGATTTGCCAGTAGATTGTCGACTTGATTCATGATGACTTCTAGCTAAGATTGTGAAAGTATGATGTTGACATGATCACTCCAATCAAAGTTACTGTACATATAACGTGATTTGACGTCATTTTATCTGTGGCCAATGACCTTGAGCCTTCTTGGATGGGCACTTCTCACGTAGCTGTATGGCAGCATCCAAGGGGCTTGAATTTTCTAGCTCTAGATCGTAGTGTCCCCATGAGTGACAGAACACTGAGCCAATCACGGCTCAATGTTCCGTATTTTCTGCTTGCTAGCCCCACCACCACTGAAAGCACTGAGCTAGGCTGAAACACCTGCAGTTTGGAGCTGCCCCACCACCACTGAAAGCACTGAGCTAGGCTGAAACACCTGCAGTTTGGAGCTGCCCCACCACCACTGAAAGCACTGAGCTAGGCTGAAACACCTGCAGTTTGGAGCTGCCCCACCACCACTGAAAGCACTGAGCTAGGCTGAAACACCTGCAGTTTGGAGCTGCCCCACCACCACTGAAAGCACTGAGCTAGGCTGAAACACCTGCAGTTTGGAGCTGCCCCACCACCACTGAAAGCACTGAGCAGGCTGAAAGTTTGGAGCACTGAAAGCACTGAGCTGAAACACCTGCAGTTTGGAGCTGCCCCACCACCACTGAAAGCACTGAGCTAGGCTGAAACACCTGCAGTTTGGAGCTGCCCCACCACCACTGAAAGCACTGAGCTAGGCTGAAACACCTGCAGTTTGGAGCTGCCCCACCACCACTGAAAGCACTGAGCTAGGCTGAAACACCTGCAGTTTGGAGCTGCCCCACCACCACTGAAAGCACTGAGCTAGGCTGAAACACCTGCAGTTTGGAGCTGCCCCACCACCACTGAAAGCACTGAGCTCGGCTGAAACACCTGCATTATGGAGCTGCCCCACCACCACTGAAAGCACTGAGCCAGGCTGAAACACCTGCAGTTTGGAGCTGCCCCACCACCACTGAAAGCACTGAGCTCGGCTGAAACACCTGCATTATGGAGCTGCCCCACCACCACAGAAAGCACTGAGCTAGGCTGAAACACCTGCAGTTTGGAGCTGCCCCACCACCACTGAAAGCACTGAGCTAGGCTGAAACACCTGCAGTTTGGAGCTGCCCCACCACCACTGAAAGCACTGAGCTAGGCTGAAACACCTGCAGTTTGGAGCTGCCCCACCACCACTGAAAGCACTGAGCTAGGCTGAAACACCTGCAGTTTGGAGCTGCCCCACCACCACTGAAAGCACTGAGCTAGGCTGAAACACCTGCAGTTTGGAGCTGCCCCACCACCACTGAAAGCACTGAGCTAGGCTGAAACACCTGCAGTTTGGAGCTGCCCCACCACCACTGAAAGCACTGAGCTAGGCTGAAACACCTGCAGTTTGGAGCTGCCCCACCACCACTGAAAGCACTGAGCTAGGCTGAAACACCTGCAGTTTGGAGCTGCCCCACCACCACTGAAAGCACTGAGCTAGGCTGAAACACCTGCAGTTTGGAGCTGCCCCACCACCACTGAAAGCACTGAGCTAGGCTGAAACACCTGCAGTTTGGAGCTGCCCCACCACCACTGAAAGCACTGAGCTAGGCTGAAACACCTGCAGTTTGGAGCTGCCCCACCACCACTGAAAGCACTGAGCTAGGCTGAAACACCTGCAGTTTGGAGCTGCCCCACCACCACTGAAAGCACTGAGCTAGGCTGAAACACCTGCAGTTTGGAGCTGCCCCACCACCACTGAAAGCACTGAGCTAGGCTGAAACACCTGCAGTTTGGAGCTGCCCCACCACCACTGAAAGCACTGAGCTAGGCTGAAACACCTGCAGTTTGGAGCTGCCCCACCACCACTGAAAGCACTGAGCTAGGCTGAAACACCTGCAGTTTGGAGCTGCCCCACCACCACTGAAAGCACTGAGCTAGGCTGAAACACCTGCAGTTTGGAGCTGCCCCACCACCACTGAAAGCACTGAGCTAGGCTGAAACACCTGCAGTTTGGAGCTGCCCCACCACCACAGAAAGCACTGAGCTGGGCTGAAACACCTGCAGTTTGGAGCTGCCCCACCACCACTGAAAGCACTGAGCTAGGCTGAAACACCTGCAGTTTGGAGCTGCCCCACCACCACTGAAAGCACTGAGCTAGGCTGAAACACCTGCAGTTTGGAGCTGCCCCACCACCACTGAAAGCACTGAGCTAGGCTGAAACACCTGCAGTTTGGAGCTGCCCCACCACCACTGAAAGCACTGAGCTAGGCTGAAACACCTGCAGTTTGGAGCTGCCCCACCACCACTGAAAGCACTGAGCTCGGCTGAAACACCTGCAGTTTGGAGCTGCCCCACCACCACTGAAAGCACTGAGCTAGGCTGAAACACCTGCAGTTTGGAGCTGCCCCACCACCACTGAAAGCACTGAGCTCGGCTGAAACACCTGCAGTTTGGAGCTGCCCCACCACCACTGAAAGCACTGAGCTCGGCTGAAACACCTGCAGTTTGGAGCTGCCCCACCACCACTGAAAGCACTGAGCTAGGCTGAAACACCTGCAGTTTGGAGCTGCCCCACCACCACTGAAAGCACTGAGCTAGGCTGAAACACCTGCAGTTTGGAGCTGCCCCACCACCACTGAAAGCACTGAGCTAGGCTGAAACACCTGCAGTTTGGAGCTGCCCCACCACCACTGAAAGCACTGAGCTGGGCTGAAACACCTGCAGTTTGGAGCTGCCCCGACCACCACTGAAAGCACTGAGCTAGGCTGAAACACCTGCAGTTTGGAGCTGCCCCACCACCACTGAAAGCACTGAGCTAGGCTGAAACACCTGCAGTTTGGAGCTGCTTTACTCAAGAAAACAAAAAAGAGATCAGGTTTGTATGCAGCTTTATTAAATCAATGATTTAAAAAAAAATAAAAAAACATTATTTGCAAACTAATATGTGACATGTATTAATACCAAAATAACATGCAAAACAGGCAAGCCCTATAAATGTGGGGTTCAAAAGTGGTGGGGCTGTCACCTGCCCTGACGGTGGCCACAGACACTGTCCAATGGAAGTCAAAAATGCTTTTGGGTTGATTGACTTCAAATTTCATCTCCCCTTCCCCTCACTTCTCCTTCCGCTGCCTCTTCCTTCTTTCTCTCTTTTTTATTTTTATTTTTTTAAACGTTTATTTAACGAGGCAAGTAAGTTAAGAACAAATTCTTATTTTCAACGACGGCCTAGGAACAGTGGGTTAACTGCCTGTTCAGGGGCAGAATGAAAGATTTGTACCTTGTCAGCTCAGGGATTCGAACTTGCAACCTTTCAGTTACTAGTCCAACACTCTAACCACTAGGCTACCCTGCCACCCCTCTCTCTCGCCCATCAGTCCTCCTTCCCTGCCTCTTCCTTCTTTCTCTCTCTCCCATCACTCCTTCAGCCTCTCCCCATTTTCTCTGTCTATTCGGTAACCGGTATGCCTTTATATAGCCTCGTTATTTAAAAAAATATTTTTTACTTTAGTTTATTTGGTAAATATTTGCTTAACTTTTCTTTATCTGCACTATTGGTTATGGGCTTGTAAGTAAAGCATTTCACGGTAAAGTCTACACTTGTTGTATTCGGCCACGTGACAATTAAAGTTGGCTTTTGATTTGATACTCTCCCCCCTCCTCTCTTCCACAGGCAGGCAGACAGAGACAGACAGGCAGACAGAGACAGGCAGGCAGGCAGACAGGGACAGGCAGGCAGAGACAGACAGGCAGACAGAGACAGGCAGGCAGAGACAGACAGGCAGGCAGACAGGCAGACAGAGACAGGCAGGCAGACAGAGACAGGCAGGCAGACAGAGACAGGCAGGCAGAGACAGACAGGCAGACAGAGACAGGCAGGCAGAGACAGACAGGCAGACAGAGAGACAGGCAGGCAGAGACAGGCAGGCAGACAGAGACAGGCAGGCAGACAGAGACAGGCAGGCAGAGACAGACAGGCAGACAGAGACAGGCAGGCAGAGACAGACAGGCAGACAGAGAGACAGGCAGGCAGAGACAGGCAGGCAGACAGGCAGGCAGACAGAGACAGACAGGCAGACAGAGTTGTGGGGACCTGCGTGGTTCTGGTACTGGTTCCGACCGACATTGTCGCTTACACATCGATCTGTGGACACCGTAGATCAAAAAAGCTTGCATTGAACGATAGCCCTGGTTCCCACGGACACCGTCGTATTTGTTCTACGCCTGTGTGACGTAGGATGTGAAGTCTGAAACCACTTAAAATGGGACGTCCCTCCTAACATTTCATTCGCTCTTTCGACTGTCCATCAACTCCTGCTAAACCGTACATCGTAGCTAGTGAGGATCACGCCTTCAATCTTACATCTTTTTTTATTTTTTAAATTTCACATGCCAAAGATGTTTTTAATTTAAAAAATAATAATAATTTAGAATAATCTGTATACATACAATAAGTATACAAATAGACAATGATAACATATGACAGATTATACAAAGACCTTAAAAGAAACACATTTATTGATTGTTTTAACAGCTTTCTTATTCGAAGAATGTAGAATGGTCTTAATGTACTGCTAGAATTCCTTATAGAAAACACAGAAGAGTGTTTTTATATTAGTGAATTTACATTTATGAATATGACATTTTGCCATTAGCACAATTAGATTTATGAGGTAAAATAGTTTTTCCTTATCTTTGTTATGGTTAAGGAAACCGAGAAGCACATTCTCTTATAAAAAATGTTTTAAAAGTCATCAAGAATGATAAAACTATGAATATCTTTCCATAATTGTTTTACATGTAGACAATGCCAAAATAAATGTGAAACTTTTTCTGGATGCTCTACACAAAAAGTACAGTTAATGTATTTTTTGAGTTTCTTCAGGTAATGATTCTCAGGGTAATACTCATGGATCATTCAGAAACAGACCTCTTTGACCTTGTTAACAAGCAAGTATTTGTGTCTTAATAACCATATTTTTTTCCCAACAGATATTAGTGACCAATGTATTCCAGTAAATTGTGACATTAGGAATGGATACAATCTCCCTTTGAAATAAAGCACGTTGTCACGACTTCGGCCGAAGTTGGTGCCTCTCCTTGTTCGGGCGGCGCTCGGCGCTCGTCGTCACCGGCTTTCCAGCTGCCATCGATCCATGTTTCTGTTTTCCATTTGTTATGTCTTGAGTGTACACACCTGGTTCCCATTACGTTATTATTATTATTTCCCTATTTAACGCTCTGGTTCCGAGTATGTTTTGTGCGTGATTGTTCCTGTTATGTGCTAGTTTTGCGTGCTACGGTTTGTTACGTATATCTTTCTCTAGTAAAGTACGTTATTTTGACTCAGTTCTGTTTCCTGCGCTTGACGCCGTCCTCACCAATACACCACTGACGCACGTATAGATCTGTTGTTTTGAGGGAGCGAGGAGAAACACAGTTTCCCTACTGGAGAGTCAACTGGATTAAGCGAGGGTAGATCAAGATGGTGATGTCTGGTTCCACCTCTAAATAACACGAGTTCCAGACGGAATAGCATCAAAGACTATGGCGAACTCTCTAGGTGTTACAGGGATGTAGCAACGAGATACAAATGCCTCATTATTGAGTAACAATCCTTCTGCATTAAACAGTTGACTCACCAGTAGGATATGATTATTGAACCAGTTCTTTAAAAAATAAAGACTTGTTTCTATACAAAATTCCCTTATTGTTCCAAATGAAATGCCTATGTGGAGAAAAATTGTTAATATATTTAACGACCAGGCTAAGAATACTTGTCTATGAAAAGCAGATCATTTAATTGGAATCTGATCAATGTTATAGTTACAAGGTAACAAAATTGAGGCCACCAAAACGGGAGAAGATATGAGGAAATTCCAAATTGAAGTTGGATTCTTTAAGAAATGTTTAGCTCAATTTATCTTAAGTATTATTCAAAGTAGGAAAATCCCCCAAAAATTGGGACCACCATATGTGTTCATAACGACATAAGTAAGTCTGGAAATACCTTCAACTTTAGAAAGCAATACTTGACCTTTCAAGGATAAATCCATCTGCAACCAATGGTTCATCTTCTTTTTGGATTTTTCAATCATAGCTATAAAGTTTAATGAGCATCTTTCCTGTTGATCCTTAGATATGGTAATCCCCAAGGTATGTTACATTTTCCTTGACTGGAACATTAAATATAGAGGATATCACACTGTATTTAACAGCAAACAATTCACACTTATTAAGATTTAGGCAAAGACCAGATGCTTTGGAAAATACATTTATCACATCGACTGCTCTAGGAATCTGGTCAGCATCTTTCAAAAAGAGGGTGGAGTCATCTGCAAGCTGACTGATGATAATATCTCTGTCAGCAATAGAGATCCCTTTTAATATCTCTGTCAGCAATAGAGACCCCTTTTAATATCTCTGTCAGCAATAGAGACCCCTTTTAATATCTCTGTCAGCAATAGAGATCCCTTTTAATATCTCTGTCAGCAATAGAGACCCTTTTAATATCTCTGTCAGCAATAGAGATCCCTTTTAATATCTCTGTCAGCAATAGAGATCCCTTTTAATATCTCTGTCAGCAATAGAGATCCCTTTTAATATCTCTGTCAGCAATAGACACCCCTTTTAATATCTCTGTCAGCAATAGAGACCCCTTTTAATATCTCTGTCAGCAATATAGATCCCTTCAGCAATAGAGATCCCTTTTAATATCTCTGTCAGCAATATAGATCCCTTCAGCAATAGAGATCCCTTTTAATATCTCTGTCAGCAATAGAGATCCCTTTTAATATCTCTGTCAGCAATAGAGATCCCTTTTAATATCTCTGTCAGCAATATAGATCCCTTTTAATATCTCTGTCAGCAATAGAGATCCCTTTTAATATCTCTGTCAGCAATAGAGATCCCTTTTAATATCTCTGTCAGCAATAGAGACCCCTTTTAACATCTCTGTCAGCAATAGAGATCCCTTTTAACATCTCTGTCAGCAATAGAGATCCCTTTTAATATCTCTGTCAGCAATAGAGATCCCTTTTAATATCTCTGTCAGCAATAGAGATCCCTTTTAATATCTCTGTCAGCAATAGAGATCCCTTTTAATATCTCTGGATTTAACAGAACTTGTAAGAAGTTGGGTTTCAACCTTGCCTAATTCCTCTTTTCAAATCAAATGTAGAAGTGCCATGCTTTAATTTAATTGATCTGTTCCCATTCATATAAAGAGTTTTAATAGTACTACAAAATATTTCCCCAAAACCAAATTTGTCTAAGAAGACAAAAACGATCTTTGAAGATTAAATCAGAATAGTCAGTAAGGTCTAAGACCAGTTGGATATTATTAGATATTTGTTTGTTCCTCATGAAGCCAGATTGGGTCTCTTCTATAATTGAGTTCAATACTGCCTTCATTCTTTTTGCAAATATACAGGCTAATATTTTGTAGTCACTATTGAGCAGACAGATTGGACGCCAATTATCGAGTAGAAAGCAAGTTTTTCATGGGATCAAGTATTAACCTCTTGCTCCTACCTGGCACGCAGGCGTCCCATCTAGAGCTCTGGAAATGCAAATGCGCTACGCTAAATGCTAATAGTATTAGTTAAAACTCAAACGTTCATTAAAATACACATGCAGGGTATTGAATTAAAGCTACACTCGTTGTGAATCCAGGCAGCAAGTCAGATTTTTAAAATGCTTTTCGGGGCGAAAGCATGAGAAGCTATTATCTGATAGCATGTAACACCCCAAAAGACCCGCAGGGGACGTAAACAAAATAATTAGCATAGTCGGCGCTACACAAACCACACAAATAAAATATAAAACATTCATTACCTTTGACCATCTTCTTTGTTGGCACTCCTAGATGTCCCATAATCACTTTTGGGTCTTTTTTTGATTAAATCGGTCCATATATAGCCTAGATATCGATCTATGAAGACTGTGATAAACGGAAAAAATAGCGTTTCATAACGTAACGTCATTTTTTTAAATTCAAAAAGTCGACGATAAACTTTCACAAAACACTTCGAAATACTTTTGTAATGCAACTTTAGGTATTAGTAAACGTTAATAAGCGATCAAATTAATCACGAGACGAGGTGTTTTCTATAGGGGTCCGTCTTGAAATACTGTCCGTGTATTTCTCAACCAAAATATCCGGTCGGAGACCTGAAGAAAAAGCCTGTCTCTTGTTCGTTTGACCAATAAACAAACAATTCGCAAATGACAAGACTGTTGACATCGTGTGGAAGCTGTAGGTACTGCAACCTCAGCCCTATTTAATGTCTTTCGCCCATAACAATGGGTTGAAGCGGCGGATGGATATATTTTTCCACTTTCAGTGATCAGATTTTCCTGCACTTTTCAATGAAACGCACGTTCTGTTAAAGTCACAGCCGTGATTTAACCAGTTTTATAAACGTCTGAGTGTTTTCTATCCACACATACTAATCATATGCATATACTATATTCCTGGCATGAGTAGCAGGGCGCTGAAATGTTGCGCGATTTTTAACAGTATGTTCGAAAAAGTAGAGGGTCGACTGAAGAGGTTAATGTAATCAGACCTGTAGTCAACCTGGGAGGGAGAGCATTATTTACAATGTAATCAGACCTGGAGTCAGACTGGGAGGGAAAGCATTATTTACAATGTAATCAGACCTGGAGTCAGACTGGGAGGGAGAGCATTATTTACAATGTAATCAGACCTGGAGTCAGACTGGGAGGGAGAGCATTATTTACAATGTAATCAGACCTGGAGTCAGACTGGGAGGGAGAGCATTATTTACAATGTAATCAGACCTGTAGTCAACCTGGGAGGGAGAGCATTATTTACAATGTAATCAGACCTGGAGTCAGACTGGGAGGGAGAGCATTATTTACAATGTAATCAGACCTGGAGTCAGACTGGGAGGGAGAGCATTATTTACAATGTAATCAGACCTGTAGTCAACCTGGGAGGGAGAGCATTATTTACAATGTAATCAGACCTGGAGTCAACCTGGGAGGGAGAGCATTATTTACAATGTAATCAGACCTGGAGTCAGACTGGGAGGGAGAGCATTATTTACAATGTAATCAGACCTGGAGTCAAACTAGGAGGGAGAGCATTATTTACAATGTAATCAGACCTGGAGTCAACCTGGGAGGGAGAGCATTATTTACAATGTAATCAGACCTGGAGTCAGACTGGGAGGGAGAGCATTATTTACAATGTAATCAGACCTGGAGTCAGACTGGGAGGGAGAGCATTATTTACAATGTAATCAGACCTGTAGTCAACCTGGGAGGGAGAGCATTATTTACAATGTAATCAGACCTGGAGTCAACCTGGGAGGGAGAGCATTATTTACAATGTAATCAGACCTGGAGTCAGACTGGGAGGGAGAGCATTATTTACAATGTAATCAGACCTGGAGTCAAACTAGGAGGGAGAGCATTATTTACAATGTAATCAGACCTGGAGTCAACCTGGGAGGGAGAGCATTATTTACAATGTAATCAGACCTGGAGTCAGACTGGGAGGGAGAGCATTATTTACAATGTAATCAGACCTGGAGTCAGACTGGGAGGGAAAGCATTATTTACAATGTAATCAGACCTGGAGTCAGACTGGGAGGGAAAGCATTATTTACAATGTAATCAGACCTGGAGTCAGACTGGGAGGGAGAGCATTATTTACAATGTAATCAGACCTGGAGTCAGACTGGGAGGGAGTGCATTATTTACAATGTAATCAGACCTGGAGTCAGACTGGGAGGGAGAGCATTATTTACAATGTAATCAGACCTGGAGTCAGACTGGGATGGAGTGCATTATTTACAATGTAATCAGACCTGGAGTCAGACTGGGAGGGAGAACATTATTTACAATGTAATCAGACCTGGAGTCAGACTGGGAGGGAGAGCATTATTTACAATGTAATCAGACCTGGAGTCAGACTGGGAGGGAGAGCATTATTTACAATGTAATCAGACCTGGAGTCAACCTGGGAGGGAGAGCATTATTTACAATGTAATCAGACCTGGAGTCAGACTGGGAGGGAGAGCATTATTTACAATGTAATCAGACCTGGAGTCAGACTGGGAGGGAGAGCATTATTTACAATGTAATCAGACCTGGAGTCAGACTGGGAGGGAGAGCATTATTTACAATGTAATCAGACCTGGAGTCAGACTGGGAGGGAGTGCATCATATAATTACATGGATATATCTTATGTAACAATTTAAAGTACACTTCCTTAACTTAGTTTGGTATACGGTATTTGTAAGGTCTTAACCAGGCATTTTTCCAGACAATGTCAGGAATAATCATGTTCAAGAAAAATGTTCCTCTCAGCGTAAGTTGGTTTTGTGAATGAAGAATTTTATTACATCAAGATCTCTCAAGTAAGCCCACGCCTTCCAACCTGAGTTCTGGATAAACTTTGTGATCATTACCAAAGCTAAGATGAGTTTTCATTAGGGTAGTTAGACCACAGAAATAAACTCTCTGAAAGGTGTTGGGAACTCTCTGAATGTTATAAATTGTTCATATGTGAGAATATTACCCTTGTCAAAAAACATCAAGAACAAAGGCAATATTCCTCTCATGCCAGCTGAGGTAGAACAATGACTGATTCCTTTCAGTTATGTCTGAATTATTCCACAAAATAGCTTTGTGTGGGGAAAAAAAATTGTGCAGGAAACATATTTTCCAGGCCATTAAAGCTTGATGATGAAACCTAGCCAATTTAAGCGGGTAATCTTTCAGGAATATAATTACATTTCAGTAAAAATTGAAGACCTCCCAATTTATGAAACACATTATTTGGAATGAAATACCATATTGATTGAATCAGTATTGATCAAACATATTTTCAACCAGTTGATCTTGAAAGGGTTATTTATGTCAACAGCATCCAACACTTCCAGACCACCTTCAGCTCTTTTATTAGAAAGGACTGAATTCTTTAGTTTGAGACTTATTTTTCCAGATGAAGTCAAGAAAGGTCTTGTTGATCTCTTTACAAGTAGCAGGATTTACACATAACGATAATGAGGAGTACACAAAACGAGACAGTCCCTCTGCCTTGGACAGAAGTACTCTCCCAAGTATAGAAAGATCTCTGTAGCCGATATTTAAATATATTTTTGGTTTTCTTAATTTTTAGGAGAGAAATTCAAATGTTTAACACAGCCCTTTACAGGAATATTTTCTATTTCTTTATCATCAGAGTCAAATTAACATAAAATTTCACATTTAGAAATATTCAGCATTAATCCTGATGCAATATAAAATGCAGTTTTAGCATTAAGGACATGGGAGACCTGGTCTTTGTCTCTTAAGAAAAGAGAAGTATCATCAGCCAGCTGGGAGATGTTGATTTCTTTGTTAAATATGGTAAAGTGACTAGGCAACAGGATAGACAGTAGCAGCAGTGTGTGTGTGTAAAGAGTTAATGCAACAATGGATAATTGCAGGTAGTCCGAGTAGCCATTTTGATTGTGGTCAAATCTGCATCATTCAGAATATCTAGAGATAGAAGTTCCACAACCAAAATGAATAGAAATTGTGAATTGGGCATCCCTGTCGTACACTTCGGTTGATACTGAATCTTTTGGAAGTATTAAGGTTTAGTAATACAGAACTATTTATATATATTTGTAAAAACATGCTAATTAATTTGATAAAATTATCAACGAATCCCAAAAGTTTAACAGACCTGAAGAGAAATTCATGTTCAATTGTGTCAAAGGCTTTACAGAAGTCCAAAAATAAGAATCGCATCTGAGTCAATTACATCTGAATAATCGATAAGGTCCAAGACTAAACGAATGTTAGAGCTGATGTGACGGCCCTTCATAAATCCTGTTTGAGTCTAATTTATAATGGTATCTAATTCCTTTCTTTAATCGTTTGACATAAACCAGAGCAATCGATTTGTTATCAATATTTAATAAAGTAATTGGTCTTCAATTGTCAATGAGACAAGGGTCTTTATCAGGCTTCGGAATCAATGAAACAAGGCCCTGTTTCATAGTGGAGACCATTCCCCCTTTTTTAATGCAATCTTGAAACATATTGAAAATCGGGTCTTCTAGTAATTCCCAGAACTGTCTATAGAATACAACTGCCAGGCCATCAGGGCCAGGTGATTTCCCTGGTCTTCCAGTAACTCCCAGAACTGTCTATAGAATACAACTATAAAATATAAATATATAAATAAATAAATATATGCCATTTAGCAGACGCTTTTATCCAAAGCGACTTACAGTCATGTGTGCATACATTCTACGTATGGGTGGTCCCGGGGATCGAACCCACTACCCTGGCGTTACAAGCGCCATGCTCTACTAACTGAGCTACAGAAGGACCATGCCAGGCCACAACTGCCAGGCCATCAGGGCCAGGTGATTCCCTGGTCTTCTAGTAACTCCCAGAACTGTCTATAGAATACAACTGCCAGGCCATCAGGGTGATTTCCAGTAACTCCCAGAACTGTCTATAGAATACAACTGCCAGGCCATCAGGTCTTCTTCAGTAACTCCCAGAACTGTCTATAGAATACAACTGCCAGGCCATCAGGGCCAGGAACTGATTTCCAGGCCATCAGGTCTTCCAGTAACTCCCAGAACTGTCTATAGAATACAACTGCCAGGCCATCAGGGCCAGGTGATTTCCAGGCCATGGTCTTCCAGTAACTCCCAGAACTGTCTATAGAATACAACTGCCAGGCCATCAGGGCCAGGAACTGATTTCCAGGCCATCAGGTCTTCCAGTAACTCCCAGAACTGTCTATAGAATACAACTGCCAGGCCATCAGGGCCAGGTGATTTCCCTGGTCTTCCAGTAACTCCCAGAACTGTCTATAGAATACAGAACTGTCTATAGAATACAACTGCCAGGCCATCAGGGCCAGTAACTCCCAGAACTGATTACAACTGCCAGGCCATCAGTCCCTTCTTCAGTAACTCCCAGAACTGTCTATAGAATACAACTGCCAGGCCATCAGGGCCAGGTGATTTCCCTGGTCTTCCAGTAACTCCCAGAACTGTCTATAGAATACAACCATCAGGGCCAGGTGATTTCCAGGTCTTCATCTCCCAGAACTGTCTATAGGGGCCATCAGGTGATTTCCCTGGTCTTCCAGTAACTCCCTGTCTAGAACTCAGTCTATAGAATACAACTGCCAGGCCATCAGGGTGATTTCCCTGGTCTTCCAGTAACTCCCAGAACTGTCTATAGAATACAACTGCCAGGCCATCAGGGCCAGGTGATTTCCCTGGTCTTCCAGTAACTCCCAGAACTGTCTATAGAATACAACTGCCAGGCCATCAGGGCCAGGTGATTTCCCTGGAACTCTTCCAGGCCATAACTCCCAGAACTGTCTATAGAATACAACTGCCAGGCCATCAGGGCCAGGTGATTTCCCTGGTCTTCCAGTAACTCCCAGAACTGTCTATAGAATACAACTGCCAGGCCAGGCCAGGGCCAGGTGATTTCCCTGGTCTTCCAGTAACTCCCAGAACTGTCTATAGAATACAGAGGCCATCTGATTTCTAATTTCTTCAATTGAAACAGGTGAATCGCAAACTAAGTGGAAATCATCCTCAATTACAAGGACACAATTCTGAATGTGGCAAATGTAGCTTTGACAACCGTCTTCCTGAAATTGAGAGCTGTAAAGGTTTTCATAAAAGGAATTGACAAATGATGATGGGATCTTTGCATAAAACATTGTTCATTTTGAGTGCAGTTATAGATTTTATTTTTGTAGTTTCTCTTTTCAAGTGCAAAAAAAAAAGTAACTAGTGTTTCTTTATTTCCCCCTCTTCAATACATTTAGCTCTTGATCTTACAAAGGCGCCCTTTCCAAGATCTGTAAAGCTGTTCTAATACTAGTTGTAAAGACTTGAACACAGACTCCTCTTCTTCAGACCGATGATCTTTCTTTAGAAAACGGTCAAGCTTGCCTCATCATGTCCTTTTCTCGATTGTTCTTTAAGTTCATCAGCTCTTTGGCACGTTTAATGGCTACCACTCTACCACTCTGACTTTACATATGAAACATTCCCATGACCCACGTCTTTTCTTGCAAAAATATCTTTAGCTAATGATGATGTTTTCTTTGAGAGTAAAATCTTTAAGAAGTGTGTCTTTCATCTTTTCCAATTATCCTCGAGTACCTTTTGATTTTTTTAGTAGCTTGTAAACTCAGGGAAATCAAGTGATGATCTACATCTATAACACATTGTAACAAAAAGGGGGAAATTAGGAATAAATATATTTTAGATTTACGTGCCATCGTTTTATTGGTCCATCCGGATTGAAATAACACCAGGCATCCTCAAAACAGAGATCCTTGCATGATGTAGTGATAATATTACTATTACTACTTTAAGAGCTTTGACCCATTCTAGGAGGAAAACGATCAGCAGATGCTTCAGGTGTTTCATTAAAATCCCCTGAAATAATTAGAAAAGCCTCAGAGTATTTGTTGCGTGAATCCTGTACTTTCCTGGTAAATTGGGTGAAATCTGGAGCCTGTGAGTTATGTCCATATACATTACACATGATGAAAATAACATTGTCAAGTTTAACAGTTACTATGACCCAATCTGCCGTCTTGTGAAGATGTGGATTCTAGAACGTCACCTTTAAACTGTAAAGATGTGGATTCTAGAACGTCACCTTTAAACTGTGAAGCTGTGGATTCTAGAACGTCACCTTTAAACTGTGACGATGTGGATTCTAGAATGTCACCTTTAAACTGTGACGATGTGGATTCTAGAACGTCACCTTTAAACTGTGACAATGTGGATTCTAGAACGTCACCTTTAAACTGTGACGGTGTGGATTCTAGAACGTCACCTTTAAACTGTGAAGATGTGTCAAAACACCAGCAGAATGATTTGTCCCATGACTGAAACAGGCAACATCTCCCCATCATGCTTTCCAAAAATGTCAAATTACTTTCACCCGAATGAGTTAACTGAAAAAGGACAAAATATGCATTACTGCGTTTACAAAATAAAAATAAAGCTTTCCTTTTTGTAAGATTTCTCAAACCACTAGCATTCAGACTAGGGATATTGAGTGAATTGAAAAACAAAGAACACAAATGAGATAATACAAGTAGTAATGTGAACAATAAACGAACAGTGAACCTTGAGAGGATTACTCCGACGGAAAACTACGCTCAGCTTAGGTAGCGGTGTTTAAAACTACGCTCAGCTTAGGTAGCGGTGTTTAAAACTACGCTCAGCTTAGGTAGCGGTGTTGAAAACTACACTCAGCTTAGGTAGCGGTGTTGAAAACTACGCTCAGCTTAGGTAGCGGTGTTGAAAACTACGCTCAGCTTAGGTAGCGGTGTTGAAAACTACGCTCAGCTTAGGTAGCGGTGTTGAAAACTACGCTCAGCTTAGGTAAAAACTACGTAAAAAAACAAGTTTAGGTCTAAAACTTCAGCTAGGTAGCGGTGTTGAAAACTACGCTCAGCTTAGGTTTTTGAAAACTACGCTCAGCTTAGGTAGCGGTGTTGAAAACTACGCTCAGCTTAGGTAGCGGTGTTGAAAACTACGCTCAGCTTAGGTAGCGGTGTTGAAAACTACGCTCAGCTTAGGTAGCCGTGTTTAACAGTAAAACAAATCTATTTACTTCCTTTTTTTTAGTTGGCAAGTGTTCATCAGTTGTAGTTCGAACGGTACAGGTATAATTGGCAGTACATTAACTGTACTCATGGTAGTACTCACAGTTCCAGTTTGGTTCATGTCACCAAAGTTACCCAGTAATCATTCTTCGATAAACGCATGTTGGCCCTTGAACCCAGCTTTCTTTCCCTCTTGTCGTGCCTTCTGTATAAGCGGCCACAGTGTCTCCCTGGCAGTCTGATCCTGCGGTATCAGAACTTCTTTGATGCGGAGCTTCTTCTCGTCCAGAAACTTGTTCCCCTTGGCCATTATCTCCAGACGATGTCCCTGTAATGGCGCATATAAGTGCAAGATGACATTGCGAGGGGCTCCATCAGATCTTCGTTTCCCAAGTCGATGTACCACATCAATCACGTCTCTTAGCCTGTCTTTGATGCACGGTGCCACATTTCCCAGGATATTAATGACTACTTCTCTAATATCCTCTCCCTCTGCCTCTTGTACACCTTGGATTGTCAGATTCCACCTTTGAAGTTCAGCTACATTCTCACACGGCTCATTATTTTGGGATTGCATTTTCTTCAACTCATTCTCTAGGAATGTTATATTTTCCTTGTTCTCGCTGTCACGTTCGTTGTAAAGATGAGACCAAGGCGCAGCGTGAGTAGAGTTCCACATGTTTTTAATAAAACCCGAATCTCAGCTAAACAAAAACAAACCAGCACCGTGACACTATACAAATAGTGCTGACAGGCAACTAAACATAGAACAAGATCCCACCAACACCAAAGGAAAATGGCTACCTAAATATGATCCCCAATCAGAGATAACGATAAACAGCTGTCTCTGATTGGGAACCAATTCAGGCTAACATAGAATGACAAAAACCTCTAGACATACAAAAACCCTAGACATACAAAAACCCTAGACATAAAAAACCTAGACATACAAAACCCCTAGACATACAAAACCCCTAGACATACAAAAACCCTAGACATACAAAAACCCTAGACATACAAAAACCCTAGACAATACAAAACTAGCATACCCACCCTAGTCACACCTTGACCTAAACAAAACAGAGATATTTCAGGTCAGGGCGTGACACTCGCTCACAATTTTGTGTAGCAAAAACTGACAGTTTCTGACAAATGATCGATCTTCTTTGATGTTTCGTCGGTAGCCTATGATGGACACTTTGTAGAGCGTCTTGTTTAGTCGACAGGGACTGGATTGCAGAGAAAAGATCATTGAAATGTCGTCTTTTACTTCTTTCACCGGTGGATTTTTACTTGGGGTCAAAGGTAAAGAGGATTTCATCCTGGTCAGGTTTGTCTTCTTCTTCTTCGTTGCTTCTTCTTCTTCTTCTTCTTTGAGTTTGCGGCTTCTTGTGTACCCATGCTGCTCTGGTTCGCGTTGTGGCTAGCAAGCATGTCTGCCGTCTTCTGTGAGACTTGGATATTTCATCTACTATTGTCTTTCTGTCGTGTTCTTCCCATTCAACTTGTCAAAAACTCAAACAAATCAAATTTTATTTATATAGCCCTTCGTACATCAGCTGATATCTCAAAGTGCTGTACAGAAACCCAGCCTAAAACCCCAAACAGCAAGCAATGCAGGTGTAGAAGCACGGTGGCTGGGAAAAACTCCCTAGAAAGGCCAAAACCTAGGAAGAAACCTAGAGAGGAACCAGGCTATAAGGGGTGGCCAGTCCTCTTCTGGCTGTGCCGGGTGGAGATTATAACAGAACATGGCCAAGATGTTCAAATGTTCATAAATGACCAGCATGGTCAAATAATAATAATCACAGTAGTTGTCGAGGGTGCAACAGGTCAGCACTTCAGGAGTAAATGTCAGTTGGCTTTTCATAGCTGATCATTAGGAGTATCTCTACCACTCCTGCTGTCTCTAGAGAGTTGAAAACAGCAGGTCTGGGACAGGTAGCACGTCCG
The DNA here is from genome assembly GCF_021184085.1 of Oncorhynchus gorbuscha. NCBI lineage: Eukaryota > Metazoa > Chordata > Actinopteri > Salmoniformes > Salmonidae > Oncorhynchus > Oncorhynchus gorbuscha. Next base: position 105,211,938 of record NC_060175.1, on the reverse strand, counting down.
GTGAACAGGTCAGGGTTCCATAGCCGCAGGCAGAACAGTTGAAACTGGATGAGCAGCACGGCCAGGTGGACTGGGGACAGCAAGGAGTCATCATGCCAGGTAGTCCTGAGGCATGGTCCTAGGGCTCAGGTCCTCAGAGAGAGAGAAAGAAAGAGAGAATTAGAGAGAGCATACTTAAATTCACACAGGACACTGGATAAGACAGGAGAAATACTCCAGATATAACAAACTGACCATAGCCCCGACACAGCCCCGACACATAAACTACTGCAGCATAAATACTGGAGGCAGAGACAGGAGGGGTCAGGAGACACTGTGGCCCCACCCGATGACACCCCCGGACAGGGCCAAACAGGAAGGATATAACCCCACCCACTTTGCCAAAGCACAGCCCCCGCACCACTAGAGGGATATCTTCAACCAACAACTTACCATCCTGAGACAAGACCGAGTATAGCCCACAAGGCCTCCGCCACGGCACGACCAAAGGGGGGGGGGGGGTGCCAACCCAGACAAGAAGATCACGTCAGTGACTCAACCCACTCAAGTGACGCACCCCTCCTAGGGACGGCATGAAAGAGCACCAGTAAGCCAGTGACTCAGCCCCTGTAATAGGGGTTAGAGGCAGAGAATCCAGGTGGAGAGAGGGGAACCGGCCAGGAAGAGACAGCAAGGGCGGTTCGTTGATCCAGAGCCTTTCCGTTCACCTTCACACTCCTGGGCCAGACTACACTCAATCATATGACCTACTGAAGAGATGAGTCTTCAGTAAAGACTTAAAAGTTGAGACCGAGTTTGCGTCTCTGACATGGGTAGGCAGACCATTCCATAAAATGGAGCTCTATAGGAGAAAGCCCTGCCTCCAGCTGTTTGCTTAGAAATTCTAGGGACAATTAGGAGGCCTGCGTCTTGTGACCGTAGCGTACGTGTAGGTATGTACGGCAGGACCAAATCAGAGAGGTAGGTAGGAGCAAGCCCATGTAATGCTTTGTAGGTTATCAGTAAAACCTTGACATCAGCCCTTGCCTTGACAGGAAGCCAGTGTAGGGAGGCTAGAACTGGAGTAATATGATCACATTGTTTGGTTCTAGTCAGGATTCTAGCAGCCGTATTTAGCACCAACTGAAGTTTATTTAGTGCTTTATCCAGGTAGCCGGAAAGTAGAGCATTGCAGCAGTCTAACCTACATGTAACAGAAGCATAGATTAATTTTTCTGCATAATTTTGGGACAGAAAGTGTCTGATTTTTGCAATGTTACATAGATGGAAAAAAGCTGTCCTTGAAACAGTCTTGATATGTTCTTCAAAAGAGAGATCAGGGTCCAGAGTAACGCCGAGGTCCTTCACAGTTTTATTTGGGACGACTGTACAACCATCAAGATTGTCAGACTAACTCTAAACGTATCCTATGTCCCTAAAACAAGTTATAGTTAGTTTCTTTCAACATTAATAGCCAATATTAGACTGTTAACAACCTAACCCTCAATGTTGCTTTGAAGAGCGAGAAGACACTCCCTCTCACAGCGACGCCATCTTGGCTTCCACAAGCCATACAGCATTACCCCACTGAGATCTCCAGAAGTTGACGTCGGTAGCAACTGAATGAGACTCTTGGGGGTGAATCTGTTTTAAACTGAACTCTTGGGAAAAAGAAAAAAAATCTGTTTTAAGCGGTTTTGGCAAATGAAAATAATGCTTTGCGTTTCAAACGATTTCTTAACCCCCGAGCATTGAGTGAAACTACAGACAATGACAAAGTGTAATATAGAACAGAGTACTATAAGCTAAACAACAATCGCAAATGAAAGGAAACCAGCTTTTCATACCATATAATATAGTATATAAATATATATATAAATATAATATATAATATAATATAGATATAAATGATTGAGTGAGAATAGTTTAGCAGAACAAAGCTAACTGCCAGAACAAGAAACAACAAAGAGCTTGCTCACTTCCTACAGGAAGTAGGTAAAAAATATCAGAAGTGAGAGAACAAATCAAATAGGAAATAACCATTACTCCAGTAGTCCTGTGCAGTTAGAACAAAGGTCAAATCACCTTAGAGCCGGGAGTGAGATCTGCTCACATCACTGGTGAGCTATTAAGGTAGCCTATGTTGACCACCAGGCACAGTCTATGACAGTCCTCAAGGGGGAAGGTTCGTTCAGGATCCGTTGATAAAAGTGCGTCCTCTGATGAAGTAGGTCGCTTTCCCTTCTTTTCGTGCTTTTTCCACAGCTGACCAGTTTCTCTCTCCTTTCTCTGTCTGCTTTTGAGAGGTCTTCAGCAAACCGCAGATTGTTATTGAGTAGGAAAGTAGATTTCTCTGACTGCTTCCGAGAGGTCTTCAGCAAACCGGAGGTTGTTATCGAGTAGGAAAGTGGATTTCTCTGTCTGCTTCCGAGAGGTCTTCAGCAAACCGGAGGTTGTTATCGAGTAGGAAAGTAGATTTCTCTGACTGCTTCCGAGAGGTCTTCAGCAAACCGGAGGTTGTTATCGAGTAGGAAAGTATATTTCTCTGACTGCTTCCGAGAGGTCTTCAGCAAACCGGAGGTTGTTATCGAGTAGGAAAGTAGATTTCTCTGACTGCTTCCGAGAGGTCTTCAGCAAACCGGAGGTTGTTATCGAGTAGGAAAGTAGATTTCTCTGACTGCTTCAGAGAGGAGATTTCTCTGACTGCTTCCGAGAGGTCTTCAGCAAACCGGAGGTTGTTATAGAGTAGGAAAGTAGATTTCTCTGACTGCTTCTGAGAGGTCTTCAGCAAACCGCAGGTTGTTATCGAGTAGGAAAGTAGATTTCTCTGACTGCTTCAGAGAGGTCTTCAGCAAACCGGAGGTTGTTATCGAGTAGGAAAGTAGATTTCTCTGACTGCTTCCGAGAGGTCTTCAGCAAACCGGAGGTTGTTATCGAGTAGGAAAGTAGATTTCTCTGTCTGCTTCCGAGAGGTCTTCAGCAAACCGCAGATTGTTATCGAGTAGGAAAGTAGATTTCTCTGACTGCTTCCGAGAGGTCTTCAGCAAACCGGAGGTTGTTATCGAGTAGGAAAGTAGATTTCTCTGTCTGCTTTCCAAGTGGCATCCCTGTAGATCAGTGATGTGAACTGGAGAAGGATACCTCTGGGTTTGGAGTCACCCTGCCTTGTCGTGCTGAGGCGAAGTACAGTGTGGACAACATCTGCCTTCTCCACAGGTAGGATAGCCCGGCAGACTTTGACATTCTCTTTGTCCCACGTTCTCCCGTTCTCCCCATCTGCTTCAGGAACTCCGTACAGTCTCAGATTCCATCGTCAGGAGTAGCTTTCGAGTTCCTCGATTCTTCTTTGGCACAAGTCCATCTTTCCCCTTTTTTTTTTTAAAGCCCTCGATTTTCATTGCGTTGTTGCCAAACATTTTCTCTATGGCATCAGACCGGTGCATTGATGAACCTGGAAAGAGTGGCCATAACATAATTATTGGCAGCGGCATCTGGGCCCAGTTGAAACATGCCTTTCTTGAAAGCTGGACGTTTGCTTAGGCAAGGAAGGAAAATCCTCGTCTGACACGGCCAGACCAGTATAGTTGTGACAGTTGTCAATCAAAGCATTTGCATCCTGTGTAACTGTCATCTTTTTTCTATGTTGTGTTTGTGTTTGGCCTGGTATGGTTCTCAATCAGAGGCAGGTGTCGTTCGTTGTCTCTGATTGAGAATCATACTTAGGTAGCCTGGTTGTCTCTGATTGAGAATCATACTTACGTAGCCTGGTTGTCTCTGATTGAGAATCATACTTAGGTAGCCTGGTTGTCTCTGATTGAGAATCATACTTAGGTAGCCTGGTTGTCTCTGATTGAGAATCATACTTAGGTAGCCTGGTTGTCTCTGATTGAGAATCATACTTAGGCAGCCTTTTCCCACCTGTGTTTGTGGTGGGTGATTATTTTCTGTTTAGTGTTTTTCGTCACCTTTACAGAACTGTTTCGGTTTCGTTTCTTTCACTTTGTTGTTTTGTTTAGTTTTCTGAGTTTAATAAATACATCATGAACACATTCCACGCTGTGCTTTGGTCCTCACCTTCTTCCACCACAGACGATTGTTACAGTAACGACATTGGATGATGCCTGAGCATTACTAGCTGAGTAGTTAGCAGTAAGATTTCTCTTTCTGTCAGCGCGCTGTGACATTTTAGAAAATATCATCTTTAATCGTCAATAACCTGGTGTTTTTAGCAAGCAAATTATTCGTTTGGGTAGTTCAAAAGAATACACTTTTCACTATCTTTCAAAAGTTGGTACGCAGAGCTTGGTAGGAAACGTGCGTTCAAGCTGCCATCTTGGAGCCTCCTCTTAAATCCCTGTAATCTTGCATCGTGGCGCAGCAGGGGATGGTGATGTCATCACTGTATCACATTCAGAAATCTATTTATATTGATGAATCTAAAATAATTTATAGATTTTTAAAAAATTAAACACTTTGTTATCGATGGATAAGATGAAAGGCCCCTAACGAATTTAGCTTTGTGAGATGTTCACAGCAATCACGGTATCACATTCAAAAATCGATTTATATGGACGAATCTCAAACATTTTTGATCAAGAGAGAGACTAACACTGACATGTTGTCCACATCAACTCCAAGAGCTGAGTCAAGATGGAAAGTTAGGGTTGAGCTGAGTCAAGATGGAAAGTTAGGGTTGAGCTGAGTCAAGATGGAAAGTTAGGGTTGAGCTGAGTCAAGATGGAAAGTTAGGGTTGAGCTGAGTCAAGATGGAAAGTTAGGGTTGAGCTGAGTCAAGATGGAAAGTTAGGGTTGAGCTGAGTCAAGATGGAAAGTTAGGGTTGAGCTGAGTCAAGATGGAAAGTTAGGGTTGAGCTGAGTCAAGATGGAAAGATGGAAAGTAGGGTTGAGCTGAGTCAAGATGGAAAGTTAGGGTTGAGCAAGATGGAAAGTTAGGGTTGAGCTGAGTCAAGATGGAAAGTTAGGGTTGAGCTGAGTCAAGATGGAAAGTTAGGGTTGAGCTGAGTCAAGATGGAAAGTTAGGGTTGAGCTGAGTCAAGATGGAAAGTTAGGGTTGAGCTGAGTCAAGATGGAAAGTTAGGGTTGAGCTGAGTCAAGATGGAAAGTTAGGGTTGAGCTGAGTCAAGATGGAAAGTTAGGGTTGAGCTGAGTCAAGATGGAAAGTTAGGGTTGAGCTGAGTCAAGATGGAAAGTTAGGGTTGAGCTGAGTCAAGATGGAAAGTTAGGGTTGAGCTGAGTCAAGATGGAAAGTTAGGGTTGAGCTGAGTCAAGATGGAAAGTTAGGGTTGAGCTGAGTCAAGATGGAAAGTTAGGGTTGAGCTGAGTCAAGATGGAAAGTTAGGGTTGAGCTGAGTCAAGATGGAAAGTTAGGGTTGAGCTGAGTCAAGATGGAAAGTTAGGGTTGAGCTGAGTCAAGATGGAAAGTTAGGGTTGAGCTGAGTCAAGATGGAAAGTTAGGGTTGAGCTGAGTCAAGATGGAAAGTTAGGGTTGAGCTGAGTCAAGATGGAAAGTTAGGGTTGAGCTGAGTCAAGATGGAAAGTTAGGGTTGAGCTGAGTCAAGATGGAAAGTTAGGGTTGATGGAAAGTTAGGGTTGAGCTGAGTCAAGATGGAAAGTTAGGGTTGAGCTGAGTCAAGATGGAAAGGAGCTGAAAGATGGAAAGTTAGGGTTGAGCTGAGTCAAGATGGAAAGTTAGGGTTGAGCTGAGTCAAGATGGAAAGTTAGGGTTGAGCTGAGTCAAGATGGAAAGTTAGGGTTGAGCTGAGTCAAGATGGAAAGTTAGGGTTGAGCTGAGTCAAGATGGAAAGTTAGGGTTGAGCTGAGTCAAGATGGAAAGTTAGGGTTGAGCTGAGTCAAGATGGAAAGTTAGGGTTGAGCTGAGTCAAGATGGAAAGTTAGGGTTGAGCTGAGTCAAGATGGAAAGTTAGGGTTGAGCTGAGTCAAGATGGAAAGTTAGGGTTGAGCTGAGTCAAGATGGAAAGTTAGGGTTGAGCTGAGTCAAGATGGAAAGTTAGGGTTGAGCTGAGTCAAGATGGAAAGTTAGGGTTGAGCTGAGTCAAGATGGAAAGTTAGGGTTGAGCTGAGTCAAGATGGAAAGTTAGGGTTGAGCTGAGTCAAGATGGAAAGTTAGGGTTGAGCTGAGTCAAGATGGAAAGTTAGGGTTGAGCTGAGTCAAGATGGAAAGTTAGGGGAAAGTTGAGCTGAGTCAAGATGGAAAGTTAGGGTTGAGCTGAGTCAAGATGGAAAGTTAGGGTTGAGCTGAGTCAAGATGGAAAGTTAGGGTTGAGCTGAGTCAAGATGGAAAGTTAGGGTTGAGCTGAGTCAAGATGGAAAGTTAGGGTTGAGCTGAGTCAAGATGGAAAGTTAGGGTTGAGCTGAGTCAAGATGGAAAGTTAGGGTTGAGCTGAGTCAAGATGGAAAGTTAGGGTTGAGCTGAGTCAAGATGGAAAGTTAGGGTTGAGCTGAAGATGGAAAGTTAGGGTTGAGATGGAAAGTTAGGGTTGAGCTGAGTCAAGATGGAAAGTTAGGGTTGAGCTGAGTCAAGATGGAAAGTTAGGGTTGAGCTGAGTCAAGATGGAAAGTTAGGGTTGAGCTGAGTCAAGATGGAAAGTTAGGGTTGAGCTGAGTCAAGATGGAAAGTTAGGGTTGAGCTGAGTCAAGATGGAAAGTTAGGGTTGAGCTGAGTCAAGATGGAAAGTTAGGGTTGAGCTGAGTCAAGATGGAAAGTTAGGGTTGAGCTGAGTCAAGATGGAAAGTTAGGGTTGAGCTGAGTCAAGATGGAAAGTTAGGGTTGAGCTGAGTCAAGATGGAAAGTTAGGGTTGAGCTGAGTCAAGATGGAAAGTTAGGGTTGAGCTGAGTCAAGATGGAAAGTTAGGGTTGAGCTGAGTCAAGATGGAAAGTTAGGGTTGAGCTGAGTCAAGATGGAAAGTTAGGGTTGAGCTGAGTCAAGATGGAAAGTTAGGGTTGAGCTGAGTCAAGATGGAAAGTTAGGGTTGAGCTGAGTCAAGATGGAAAGTTAGGGTTGAGCTGGGTCAAGATGGAAAGTTAGGGTTGAGCTGAGTCAAGATGGAAAGTTAGGGTTGAGCTGAGTCAAGATGGAAAGTTAGGGTTGAGCTGAGTCAAGATGGAAAGTTAGGGTTGAGCTGAGTCAAGATGGAAAGTTAGGGTTGAGCTGAGTCAAGATGGAAAGTTAGGGTTGAGCTGAGTCAAGATGGAAAGTTAGGGTTGAGCTGAGTCAAGATGGAAAGTTAGGGTTGAGCTGAGTCAAGATGGAAAGTTAGGGTTGAGCTGGGTCAAGATGGAAAGTTAGGGTTGAGCTGAGTCAAGATGGAAAGTTAGGGTTGAGCTGAGTCAGGGAAAGTTGAGCTGGGTCAAGATGGAAAGTTAGGGTTGAGCTGAGTCAAGATGGAAAGTTAGGGTTGAGCTGAGTCAAGATGGAAAGTTAGGGTTGAGCTGAGTCAAGATGGAAAGTTAGGGTTGAGCTGAGTCAAGATGGAAAGTTAGGGTTGAGCTGAGTCAAGATGGAAAGTTAGGGTTGAGCTGAGTCAAGATGGAAAGTTAGGGTTGAGCTGAGTCAAGATGGAAAGTTAGGGTTGAGCTGAGTCAAGATGGAAAGTTAGGGTTGAGCTGAGTCAAGATGGAAAGTTAGGGTTGAGCTGAGTCAAGATGGAAAGTTAGGGTTGAGCTGAGTCAAGATGGAAAGTTAGGGTTGAGCTGAGTCAAGATGGAAAGTTAGGGTTGAGCTGGTCAAGATGGAAAGTTAGGGTTGAGCTGAGTCAAGATGGAAAGTTAGGGTTGAGCTGAGTCAAGATGGAAAGTTAGGGTTGAGCTGAGTCAAGATGGAAAGTTAGGGTTGAGCTGAGTCAAGATGGAAAGTTAGGGTTGAGCTGGGTCAAGATGGAAAGTTAGGGTTGAGCTGAGTCAAGATGGAAAGTTAGGGTTGAGCTGAGTCAAGATGGAAAGTTAGGGTTGAGCTGAGTCAAGATGGAAAGTTAGGGTTGAGCTGAGTCAAGATGGAAAGTTAGGGTTGAGCTGAGTCAAGATGGAAAGTTAGGGTTGAGCTGAGTCAAGATGGAAAGTTAGGGTTGAGCTGGGTCAAGATGGAAAGTTAGGGTTGAGCTGAGTCAAGATGGAAAGTTAGGGTTGAGCTGAGTCAAGATGGAAAGTTAGGGTTGAGCTGAGTCAAGATGGAAAGTTAGGGTTGAGCTGAGTCAAGATGGAAAGTTAGGGTTGAGCTGAGTCAAGATGGAAAGTTAGGGTTGAGCTGAGTCAAGATGGAAAGTTAGGGTTGAGCTGAGTCAAGATGGAAAGTTAGGGTTGAGCTGAGTCAAGATGGAAAGTTAGGGTTGAGCTGGAAAGTTAGTCAAGATGGAAAGTTAGGGTTGAGCTGAGTCAAGATGGAAAGTTAGGGTTGAGCTGAGTCAAGATGGAAAGTTAGGGTTGAGCTGAGTCAAGATGGAAAGTTAGGGTTGAGCTGAGTCAAGATGGAAAGTTAGGGTTGAGCTGAGTCAAGATGGAAAGTTAGGGTTGAGCTGAGTCAAGATGGAAAGTTAGGGTTGAGCTGAGTCAAGATGGAAAGTTAGGGTTGAGCTGAGTCAAGATGGAAAGTTAGGGTTGAGCTGAGTCAAGATGGAAAGTTAGGGTTGAGCTGGGTCAAGATGGAAAGTTAGGGTTGAGCTGAGTCAAGATGGAAAGTTAGGGTTGAGCTGGGTCAAGATGGAAAGTTAGGGTTGAGCTGAGTCAAGATGGAAAGTTAGGTCAAGATTGAGCTGAGTCAAGATGGAAAGTTAGGGTTGAGCTGAGTCAAGATGGAAAGTTAGGGTTGAGCTGAGTCAAGATGGAAAGTTAGGGTTGAGCTGAGTCAAGATGGAAAGTTAGGGTTGAGCTGAGTCAAGATGGAAAGTTAGGGTTGAGCTGAGTCAAGATGGAAAGTTAGGGTTGAGCTGAGTCAAGATGGAAAGTTAGGGTTGAGCTGGGTCAAGATGGAAAGTTAGGGTTGAGCTGAGTCAAGATGGAAAGTTAGGGTTGGAGCTGGGTCAAGATGGAAAGTTAGGGTTGAGCTGGTCAAGATGGAAAGTTAGGGTTGAGCTGGTCAAGATGGAAAGTTAGGGTTGAGCTGAGTCAAGATGGAAAGTTAGGGTTGAGCTGGGTCAAGATGGAAAGTTAGGGTTGAGCTGGGTCAAGATGGAAAGTTAGGGTTGAGCTGAGTCAAGATGGAAAGTTAGGGTTGAGCTGAGTCAAGATGGAAAGTTAGGGTTGAGCTGAGTCAAGATGGAAAGTTAGGGTTGAGCTGAGTCAAGATGGAAAGTTAGGGTTGAGCTGAGTCAAGATGGAAAGTTAGGGTTGAGCTGAGTCAAGATGGAAAGTTAGGGTTGAGCTGAGTCAAGATGGAAAGTTAGGGTTGAGCTGAGTCAAGATGGAAAGTTAGGGTTGAGCTGAGTCAAGATGGAAAGTTAGGGTTGAGCTGAGTCAAGATGGAAAGTTAGGGTTGAGCTGAGTCAAGATGGAAAGTTAGGGTTGAGCTGAGTCAAGATGGAAAGTTAGGGTTGAGCTGAGTCAAGATGGAAAGTTAGGGTTGAGCTGAGTCAAGATGGAAAGTTAGGGTTGAGCTGAGTCAAGATGGAAAGTTAGGGTTGAGCTGAGTCAAGATGGAAAGTTAGGGTTGAGCTGAGTCAAGATGGAAAGTTAGGGTTGAGCTGAGTCAAGATGGAAAGTTAGGGTTGAGCTGAGTCAAGATGGAAAGTTAGGGTTGAGCTGGGTCAAGATGGAAAGTTAGGGTTGAGCTGAGTCAAGATGGAAAGTTAGGGTTGAGCTGAGTCAAGATGGAAAGTTAGGGTTGAGCTGAGTCAAGATGGAAAGTTAGGGTTGAGCTGAGTCAAGATGGAAAGTTAGGGTTGAGCTGAGTCAAGATGGAAAGTTAGGGTTGAGCTGGGTCAAGATGGAAAGTTAGGGTTGAGCTGAGTCAAGATGGAAAGTTAGGGTTGAGCTGAGTCAAGATGGAAAGTTAGGGTTGAGCTGAGTCAAGATGGAAAGTTAGGGTTGAGCTGGGTCAAGATGGAAAGTTAGGGTTGAGCTGAGTCAAGATGGAAAGTTAGGGTTGAGCTGGGTCAAGATGGAAAGTTAGGGTTGAGCTGAGTCAAGATGGAAAGTTAGGGTTGAGCTGAGTCAAGATGGAAAGTTAGGGTTGAGCTGAGTCAAGATGGAAAGTTAGGGTTGAGCTGAGTCAAGATGGAAAGTTAGGGTTGAGCTGAGTCAAGATGGAAAGGGTTGAGCTGAGTCAAGATGGAAAGTTAGGGTTGAGCTGAGTCAAGATGGAAAGTTAGGGTTGAGCTGGGTCAAGATGGAAAGTTAGGGTTGAGCTGAGTCAAGATGGAAAGTTAGGGTTGAGCTGAGTCAAGATGGAAAGTTAGGGTTGAGCTGAGTCAAGATGGAAAGTTAGGGTTGAGCTGGGTCAAGATGGAAAGTTAGGGTTGAGCTGAGTCAAGATGGAAAGTTAGGGTTGAGCTGGGTCAAGATGGAAAGTTAGGGTTGAGCTGGGTCAAGATGGAAAGTCTGAGTCAAGATGGAAAGTTAGGGTTGAGCTGAGTCAAGATGGAAAGTTAGGGTTGAGCTGAGTCAAGATGGAAAGTTAGGGTTGAGCTGAGTCAAGATGGAAAGTTAGGGTTGAGCTGGGTCAAGATGGAAAGTTAGGGTTGAGCTGAGTCAAGATGGAAAGTTAGGGTTGAGCTGAGTCAAGATGGAAAGTTAGGGTTGAGCTGAGTCAAGATGGAAAGTTAGGGTTGAGCTGAGTCAAGATGGAAAGTTAGGGTTGAGCTGAGTCAAGATGGAAAGTTAGGGTTGAGCTGGGTCAAGATGGAAAGTTAGGGTTGAGCTGAGTCAAGATGGAAAGTTAGGGTTGAGCTGGGTCAAGATGGAAAGTTAGGGTTGAGCTGAGTCAAGATGGAATGTTAGGGTTGAGCTGAGTCAAGATGGAAAGTTAGGGTTGAGCTGGGTCAAGATGGAAAGTTAGGGTTGAGCTGAGTCAAGATGGAAAGTTAGGGTTGAGCTGGGTCAAGATGGAAAGTTAGGGTTGAGCTGGGTCAAGATGGAAAGTTAGGGTTGAGCTGAGTCAAGATGGAAAGTTAGGGTTGAGCTGAGTCAAGATGGAAAGTTAGGGTTGAGCTGAGTCAAGATGGAAAGTTAGGGTTGAGCTGGGTCAAGATGGAAAGTTAGGGTTGAGCTGGGTCAAGATGGAAAGTTAGGGTTGAGCTGAGTCAAGATGGAAAGTTGGGGTTGAGCTGAGTCAAGATGGAAAGTTAGGGTTGAGCTGAGTCAAGATGGAAAGTTAGGGTTGAGCTGGGTCAAGATGGAAAGTTAGGGTTGAGCTGGGTCAAGATGGAAAGTTAGGGTTGAGCTGAGTCAAGATGGAAAGTTGGGGTTGAGCTGAGTCAAGATGGAAAGTTAGGGTTGAGCTGAGTCAAGATGGAAAGTTAGGGTTGAGCTGGGATGTGGACATAAAGCTAGGGTTAGGTCTCAGAGCAAGTGACGTCACCGATTGAAACGCCACTGGCGCGCACCACCGCTAACTAGCTAGCCATTTCACATCAGCTACACTAGGGTTAGGTTTAGGGTTGAGTTTAGAGTTTGCCTGTCTGCCTGTATGTGAGTTCATATATCTGTCTGTCTGCCTGTATGTGAGTTCATATATATGTCTGTCCGCCTGTATGTGAGTTCATATATCTGTCTGTCTGCCTGTATGTGAGTTCATATATGTGTCTGTCTGCCTGTATGTGAGTTCATATATCTGTCTGTCTGCCTGTATGTGAGTTCATATATCTGTCTGTCTGCCTGTATGTGAGTTCATATATATGTCTGTCTGCCTGTGAGTGGATGTCTGTCTGTCTGCCTGTATGTGAGTTCATATATGTGTCTGTCTGCCTGTATGTGAGTTCATATATCTGTCTGTCTGCCTGTATGTGAGTTCATATATCTGTCTGCCTGTGAGTGGATGTCTGTCCGGTTTCCATCCAATTGGTGACACATTTTCATAGGAATATTCAAAAAGCGCATTTTTCCCCACCAGAGATGTGTTTTCGTCAAATTGACTTGTTGCAGATTAAAGGCTGTGCGTGATGACGTAGTACACATACCATTCATTTTGAGGCTCAATTCTCATGTGCCAAATAAAACAACACAAGTGAAGTGGGTTTTCATTCCATTTTCAACTATACTGATAGTTTTATAAGTGAAAAATGTTGCGTTATATTAAATAGCAAGGCTGCCCACACTTTACGTCCGTCCCCTCGCGCGAACCAGCCGCGGCCCTTGCAGAGCAAGGGGAACTACTACTTCAAGGTCTCAGAGCAAGTGACGTCACCGATTGAAACGCTATTTGGGCAGACACCGTCCGTATCTACGCGCTGCTGGCTAGAGCGCACGTATAGGCAGCATGAGATTATTATGAACAAAATGAGCAAGATTGTTTTTTATTTGTCAAACGGCAGCCAAGCATCGATTATCAATTCAATTCAATTCAAGGGCTTTATTGTCATGGGAAACATGTGTTAACATTGCCAAAGCAAGTGAGGTAGATAATATATAAAGTGAATATATAAAGTGAAATAAACAATAAAAATTAACAGTAAACATTACACATACAGAAGTTTCAAAACAATAAAGACATTACAAATGTCATATTATATATATACAGTGTTTTAACAATGTAATATGGGTTGTATTTACAATGGTGTGTAATTCTTCACTGGTTGCCCTTTTCTCGTGGCAACAGGTCACAAATATTGCTGCTGCATCGATTATCATATCACCACAATATAAGACCTTTGATATTTATTGTAAAGGAGCATCAAGCTCATCACGTTACACTTTCGCCACCCTGTGAAGTTCATCATGATTTATGTCGTGTGTAGCCTAATAAACTGCATGGATTCCCGACAAACCGCAGTGAGAGGACCGCACGTCATCATCACGTGACTCGAAGTTTACTTCGATATGTTTGGGTATTATATTATAATATTTGTGCATAAAAGGTCTGTCATAGATTATTTATTTTTACCGACAAGTAATTTATTAGCATAAAAAGGGTTGGGTGGTAACCCGGTTTGTCTTTCGCCAGTTTACCCATTGCAGCTCTATCGCCAACTTTTTTGCCTTGAATGAAATGTATGGATTTATGCGCCAATACCCTTGATGCATACAGTATCTATTCTGCAATATCCTGTGTGTGGAGGTAGGAAAGTGGAGAGAGGTGGAGGTTGGAGAGAGAGGAGGGAGAAAAATAGATTAGAGGGAAGGGAAAGGAAAGGAGACAGAATGGAGGGGGAGGGATAGAGAGAGAGAAACAAAGAAATAAAGAGAGAGAGAAAGGGGGAGAGAAGGCGAAAGAGCGAGAGAAAGGGAGAGAGAAAGAGAGAGGTCATGAACCCATGGTCTCCTGAGAGAAATAAAGAGAAAGAGAGACATTAGAGGTAGATAAACATGGATTTATACAGGATACAACCCTCTATATCAAAACCTTCAATCCAAATAAAAACGTTACCAAAATTGTGCAATGTTATTTTTAACATCCAATTGGTACTGAACTGTAATGCTCCTAAAGGACCATCCAGGGACACTATTTGCTAACTGCTACAAAGAGGGGAACGTAAGCAACTTAATTTACCACACAGGCCATCCCCTGGCACGGCACAGTGCTATAAGAGTACACTACCCCCAAATCAGGGCGCACACTCCGACAAGGTTAATTGAACCCAAAATCACACACAGTGACATGATATATGTATATACAGATTTTTTTTTTTACTTTATTTAACCAGGTCGGCCAGTTGAGAACACGTTCTCATTTACAACTGCCAAGATAAAGCAAAGCAGTGCAACAAACAACAACACAGAGTTACAAAAACACATACATGATCAAATACAAATCTTAGAATCAGCTATTAAAGACTACCAGAACCCACTGGATTCCAGAACCCACTGGATTCCAGAACCCACTGGATTCTCAAATTACATTGAATGAACTACAGGACAAAATAAAAACCCTCCAACCCATAAAGGCCTGTGGGGTTGATGGTATCCTCAATGAAATGATCAAATACACAGACCACAAATTCCAATTGGCTATACTTAAACTCATTAACATCATCCTTAGCTCTGGCATCTTCCCCAGTATGTGGAACCAAGGACTGATAACCCCAAACCACAAAAGGGGAGACAAATTTGACCCCAATAACTACCGTGAGATAAGCGTCAACAACCTTTGGCGAATCATCTGCATGATCATTACCAACAGACTCGTACATTTCCTCAGTGAAAACAAAGTACTGAGCAAATATCAAATGGGCTTTTTACCAAATTATTGTATGACAAACTCCATATTCACCCTGCACACCATAATTGACAACCAAACAAATGAAAACAAAGGCTAAGTCTTCTGATGCTTTGTTGATTTCAAAAAAGATTGACTCAATTTGGCATGAGTGTCTGCTTTACAAATTGATGGAAAGTGGTGTTGGGGGAAAAACATAGGACATTATAAAGTCCATGTACACAAACAACAAGTGCGCGGTTAAAATTGACAAAAAACGCACAGCTTAAGCCCCACCCTCTTCAACGTAAATATCAACAAATTGGCACAGGCACTAGAACAGTCTGCAGCACCCGGCCTCACCCTACTAGAATCTGACGTCAAATGTCTACTGATGTTATGGTGCTTCTGTCACCAACCAAGGAGGGCCTAAAGCACCGAGATCTTCTGCACAGATTCTGTCAGACCTGGGCCCTGACAGACCTGGGCCCTGACAGACCTGGGCCCTGACAGTAAATCTCAGTAAGACAAAAATAATGGTGTTCCAAAAAAGGTCCAGTTGCCAGGACCACAAATACAAATTCCATCTAGATACCATTGCCCTAAAGCACACAAAAAACTATACATACCTTGGCCTAAACATCAGTGCCACAGGTAACTTCCACAAAGCTGTGAACGATCTGAGAGACAAGGCAAGAAGGTCCTTCTATGCCATCAAAAGGAACATGCAATTCGACATACCAATTAGGATCTGGCTAAAAATACTTGAATCAGTTATAGAACCCATTGCCCTTTACGCTGTGAGGTCTGGGGTCCGCTCACCAACCAAGAATTCACAAAATGGGACAAACACCAAATTGCTGAATTTTGGCAGAATACCTGACCACTGTGACTGACCCAAAATGAAGGAAAGCTTTGACTATATACTCAGCCTGGCTATAGAGAAAGACCACCTTAGGCTTTGTGCACAAAATTAGGTGGAAACTGAGCTACACAAAATGGTCATATATATAATATAATATATATACAGTGGGGCAAAAAAGTATTTAGTCAGCCACCAATTGTGCAAGTTCTCCCACTTAAAAAGATGAGAGAGGCCTGTAATTTTCATCATAGGTACACTTAAACTATGACAGACAAAATGAGAAAAAAAAATCCAGAAAATCACATTATAGGATTTTTTAATGAATTTATTTACAAATTATGTTGGAAAATAAGTATATAAGTAACAGTAAGCTATGAGCATCATCTTTCAGATGGAGAAAAAGTGTGTTTCCGCTCGCTTGCCTTTAAGGGATCTGAACTCCAATTTGTAAGTCGCTCTGGATAAGAGCGTCTGCTAAATGACTTAAATGTAAATGTAAATGAACTAAATTATTAACGCAGCATATAAAGTGTTGGTCCCATGTTTCGTGAACGGAAATAAAAGATCCGGAAATATTCTACACGCACAAAAAGCTTATTTCTCTCAAATTTGTTTACATCCCTGTTACATGCTGACCCCTCAAGTTACAAAATAATTGTACACATACATGTTACTCAATAATTTCATCCAAACTGCTTGAGATCTTTGTTAATGTGCGCATGCATAGCCAGTCGCTAAAATAAAATGTGGTTCTATTTTTTGACCCACTGCAAGTCCCGCCTCTCCCGTCTCCTCATTGGTTATTAGGAGCATATACCCCACGTGGGTGATTGAAAGATGAACGGAGGTCCACACTCCAGCCCAGTTGGTGGTGGTCATGCACCTTAAAGTTGGTTGCCAACCGCCCAAAAAAAGTCCACAGAAGACTGAAGGAGCGAAACTAAGTTTCCCCTTTTATTTGTTGATTAATTGTCGTCGTAGAGAACAAGATTTTGTGCATCTCAAAATGGGTCAACATTCTAGAAAGATCCAGAACAAAAAGGACCTTGTACATTTCAGGTAGAATAAAGTCCCGATGTTTATATCCCAGGACAAGTTAGCCAACAGCAGCAAGCGATCTAGTTAAATGTTTGTTTCAACCTATATTAATGTAGTTGGTTTAGAGATCGTTCTGATATTCCAGCTGCGTTTCCTGATCGGGTCTGGTGTGGATGGACAAAATCAACATGCACACTTACATATAGTCAGCATGTTAGTGAGCGTTTCTCCTTTGCTAAGATATTCCATCCACCTGACAGTTGTGGCATATCAAGAAGCTGATTAAACAGCATACTCATTACACAGGTGCACCTTATGCTGGGGACAATAAAAGGCCACTAAAAAGTGCAGTTGTGTCACACAACACAATGCCACAGATGTCTCAAGTTGAGGGAGTGTGCAATTGCCATGCTGACTGCATGAATGCCCACCAGGGCTGTTGCCAGAGAATTGAATGTGCTCTATACTCTATTGCCTATGTCAATTTAGAGTATTTGGCAGTACATCCAACCCGCCTCACAAGCACATGTAACCACACCAAGCCCAGGACCCCCCACATCCAGCTTCTTCACCTACGGGCTCATCTGAGACCGGCCGATGAAAACAGGATTATTTTTCGGTCTATAATAAAGCCCCTTTATGGGGGAAAAAAACTAATTCTGATTGGATGGGCCTGGCTTGCCAGTGGGTGGGCCTATGCCCTCGCAATGCTGCGCCTCTGCCCAGTCATGTGAAATCCATACATTAGAGCCTAATTTATTTCAATTGACTGATATGTATTTTTAAACTAACTGTGAAATCATTGAAATGTTGCATTTATATTTTTTGTTCAGTATAGCATGTGTACAAAGTTTGATACTTTTATCATAAAATGCACGATTATTCCACCTATAGTGGAACACCCCTTTCACACAAGCCTGAGTAGAGGGTTTACTGGAAAACGGTCAAATCCTCCATCACACAAGACGGGTTCGTTTAATTGGAGCTCGACAGTCAGGTGAATATATACACAGAAAAATATTTTAAAAGCTTTATTTACTTAAAATACACAAGATTGAGACAGTTTTGATTACTACATTCCTGAAAATCAGTGATATTCATGAAAATGGCCAATATTTAACACATGTATCGTGGGATCAGCTGCTTCACTGCTATGAACCAGAGGTTGAAGCAAGAATCATCTGAGTCCATAAAAGTATTAAATCAGTCGGTCTGTCTGTCTGTCTGTCCCCAGGCCCATGTCAGTCCCCAGGCCCATGTCAGTCCATAAAAGCATTCCTTTAGCCAAGGCTGAAGAGCGTTTGGGTATACTTTGATCTAAATCAGTCTCTCTGTCCCCAGGCCCATGTCCCCAGGCCCATGTCAGTCCCTCTCGGTCTGTCCCCAGGCCCATGTCAGTCCCTCTCTCTCTGTCCCCAGGCCCATGTCAGTCCCTCTCTCTCTATCCCCAGGCCCATGTCAGTCCCTCTCTCTCTGTCCCCAGGCCCAAGTCAGTCCCTCTGTCTCTGTCCCCAGGCCCATGTCAGTCCCCAGGCCCATGTCAGTCCCTCTCTCTGTCCCCAGGCCCAAGTCAGTCCCTCTGTCTGTCCCCAGGCCCATGTCAGTCCCCAGGCCCATGTCAGTCCCTCTCTCTGTCTGTCTGTCCCCAGGCCCATGTCAGTCCCTCTCTCTGTCTGTCCCCAGGCCCATGTCTGTCCCCAGGCCCATGTCAGTCCCTCTCTCTGTCTGTCCCCAGGCCCATGTCAGTCCCTCTCTCTGTCTGTCCCCAGGCCCATGTCAGTCCCTCTCTCTGTCTGTCCCCAGGCCCATGTCAGTCCCCAGGCCCATGTCAGTCCCTCTCTCTGTCTGTCCCCAGGCCTGACACAGAAGATCTCCGGTTCCTCAGATTGTAGCGTGTCTGCAGGGACATCCATGAGCATGGAGAGGGGGAAAAAAAAAAAGTTTAAACCTACAGGAGGGTCTCTCTCCAGGAACAGGGTTAGAGTTTAAACCTACAGGAGGGTCTCTCTCTGGGAACAGGGTTAGAGTTTAAACCTACAGGAGAGTCTCTCTCCAGGAACAGGGTTAGAGGTTAAACCTACAGGAGGGTCTCTCTAGGAACAGGGTTAGAGGTTAAACCTACAGGATGGTCTCTCTAGAAACAGGGTGGGAGGTTAAACCTACAGGAGGGTCTCTCTCTAGAAACAGGGTTAGAAGTTAAACCTACAGGAGGGTCTCTCTAGAAACAGGGTGGGATAGATCTGGAATCGAGAATATCACAAGTAGGGTGGCAAAATGCAAGTAACTTTCCCCAAAATTGCCAGGTTTTCCAGAAATCTTCTGGGAAATTTTCTGGGAAATTTTTAGAAAGTTACAGAAAGCTTGCAACCCTAATCACAAGTCTACCTGCTTATCCTCCACCAGTATACTGTAGACCAAAGGGGAGGACGGGGCACGTCTAGAGACAGAGGAGCGACGCTGAGGTCTTGCAGGGTTGGGCAGGGTACGTTGGGTCTGGGTCTCCTCTCCTCCAAGGGTGCTGTGACTGCTGTGACTGCTGTCGTACTGCCAGCCTGATGCAACACAAACAACTGGCTGTTGCACAACACACAGAACCTTGTCATACCACATTCAGAACAGATCAGACTTTCACAAACATCATTCATGAGATGATAACGGAAAATGTGTTTTAATACTTAAGCGTTATACGAGCAGATCTCATGTTAGGAGTCGGGTCTCAGACAAATGCAGGAAGGTAAAAATAGCCTTCTTTTTTAAACTTTTTTTTTAATTTTTTTACATAGAGTATAATATTCCTCACCATCATAGGTTTGAGTCATGTAGGGTTTCTCTGATGTGAAATCTGAAGTGTCGTCGTCTTCTTCCTTATTCTCCTTCCTACTACTGGGTCGTTGTTCTGACCTTCGACCTCTTGCTCCGCTGCTCCTCCTGTCCTCAGAGAGACACTCTGGACAGCAGTGTTGTATTTGATTTGTTCACACCGTTAAAATGTACAAAAAAAGAAACGGGAAACAAAAATAAGTGGTGTTTATGAGACAAATTTAGGTAGGTCCCTCCCGGTTTCATCCCGTTTGGTTCCTCGTGAATCCTCAGAAAACAATTTGACTGAATTAATTACAATTTTTTTTTAAAACACTTTACGAATGGACTAAAGTCACTTGAACATCAAATTGATCTTCTCTGTCTTGATAGTGGAGCTTTAAACCTCTCAATCAGCTGTCTGTGCACCATGAATATCAGAGCCGTTTGTGCTGTGTAATAGCCAAGTGCCTGTGTCAACCACAAGTTGGCGAGACAATACAAACAGATCTGGGACCAGGCTAAAACTAAGCCGTATACCCAAACCTACCGGCTTTCTGCAGGGCCAGCTGAAGACTTGTACGAGTCTCTTTGAGTTGGGTGAGGATCTCCAGGCTCTCTTTGGTGACGTTACGATACCGTACAGCAACGTAGACCAGAGCCAATAGACCCACTAGAACCATGGCCCTTCTGAGGAGGCCCACCAACAGGCTGATTTGCTCCTGGGCAGAAACACAGGGGAATAGAGTTGAGACTGGTATTAGACCATGATATTAAGACTCCATTGCTGGTTAGAACACAGCACCAGGAGACATTTACAGATGTGTCAACAGACAGCACTCTGAAACGTTGAGTGAACACAGTCAAAATGTAGAAGACAAGTTATCCACCATTACTTTGTTTTTGTCCAATGTGTTGCCATGGTTTCTCTATTTATGTGTTAGAGAAGGTCCAACCCGGATCTAGTTCCGGGTGGAATTTCCACGTTGTCACAAGTGCTTTTAAGATTCCTCGTAGGTTCTCTTGAAGCATCTTAGTTAACACATGCTCTACTCACCATCTGCTGGTAGCCTGGTTCAGAGGAGTCCAGCACCGCTCTACAGAGCATCCTCTCCAGGTACACATTCAGCACTACCAGACCAAACAGAACAAACCTGGATAGGTGACATAAAAAAAAAGAGGACAGTCATCAGAAGGGATCACCAACGATTCCAGGGGTCGGGCAGGTAGCTTAAATGTTAGAGGCAGGCAATGGGAGGGTTTCATACCGATTCAAAGTCAGATGGTGAAAATTTAAAAATTGAAAAAAATAAATAAAAACAGGTCAGATTTTAGGTATCCTGCCATGGTGCCCTTGAGCATGGCACTAGCCCAGGCAATTGTAGTCCTCGGGGGCCTGATTGGTGTCTCAAAACACCCCCCCCCCTCCCTCCATCCCTAGCAAACACAGCTGATTAATCAAATTGCATTCTAAACTGAAGATCATGATCAGTTGATTATTGGAGTCAGGTGTGTTAGCTGGGGCAAAAGTGTGAGACCAAATTGGGACCCCCCCCCGTACTTAGACACACTCTTTACTTAAAGATTGAATTTTTTTTTTATAAAGGGGCCTAGACAGTTGCCCTGGAGAATTCCTGATTCTACCTGGCTTTTGTTGGAGAGGCTCCCAATTAAAAGAACACCCTCTGTGTTCTGTTAGACAGTTAAACTCTTTATCCACAATATAGCAGGGGTGTGTAAAGCTATAACACATCGATTTTTTCACGTGTAACTGGATGGATGAAATAAACATTTGGGAAAAAAAGGGCCACCTGGCTGGAGCAGTCCGCTGTGTCGAGGTGAGGAAGAAGGAGACGAGGAACCCCAGTGAGTTGTAGAGTAGACTGGTGAGGGTGTGAGACTCTGACATGATGAAACTCTGGAGGAAAGTGACACGGTTGAAGATCTCTGCGAATGCTACTTGTTGCTCCTGGGTTGACAGTCTCATCTCATCAAATACTGCTCTGATGCCTGAGCAGAGGTATGATAGGAGACGTGGAACTTCCTTGGATGAGGATTTTCTAACAAGTTAGCCATAAGCATTACTTTTAACAGAATAGGGCCCGAGGTCGGCGGCTACCTTGGGTAGAATGGTGGAGAGTGTGTTTGAGTTCCTCTCCGTTGCGTAGGATCGTCTCCTGTGACTTGAGGGCGACGCTCTGGGCCTCCACTAGGCTCTCAGCCATACGTTGGGTTGAGGACAATCGCTCCACCACCCCCGCTGAGCTCTCTGTTAGCCTAGACACCAGCACCACATTCAGCAGAGCACCAGACAGAAGAAAAGTGGTTAAAACAGGGAAGTACTACTTTTTTTTAAAAACGTGTCCAATAACAAAACATCTACGATACGGATCGTCAACCCTCCTGGAGAGCTATTGAGACAGTTTGTTTTGCATAGCCCGGTGCCCCGAGTGAGTGGAGATGACATTTTACAACCAATGGAATTAGCTCAAATGTGCAAACCCCACCCAACCGGGACACCTGGCGAAGCAAAACCCAACGCACCCACTGAATGAATTGAGGTGAATTCTGAACACTGACTAAACTGCACATAGCACTGCACCTGTAGTCAGGTGTACTGCACCTGTAGTCAGGTGTACTGCACATAGCACTGCACCTATAGTCAGGTGTACTGCACATACCACTGCACCTATAGTCAGGTGTACTGCACATACCACTGCACCTGTAGTCAGGTGTACTGCACCTGTAGTCAGGTGTACTGCACCTGTAGTCAGGTGTACTGCACCTGTAGTCAGGTGTACTGCACATAGCACTGCACCTATAGTCAGGTGTACTGCACATACCACTGCACCTGTAGTCAGGTGTACTGCACATACCACTGCACCTGTAGTTAGGTGTACCGCACATACCACTGCACCTGTGAATGGTGTTCTCAGCCTGGTGTTGCCAGCTCTCACTCTGCAGGTGTCGACAGATGCTGTGGGCGTGGGTGAAGAATTCCGTGTAGGCGTTGAAGGCCACAGGGTCCATGGTTCTAGTACAGCTGCTGACCTCGCTGCCCTCTGGACATGCTGGGAATGAACGGCCAGATCTGACAGACAACAATGTATCCTACTGTTATTCAGTCACAATGCCATAATGAAACTGTTTCTGAATCAGTCCCTAACACAATGCCATAACGAAAGTTACTTAGACTGGTTGTAGTTCATTTAGGCATTGTGCCAGTGACTATCTTAATTTCTGGGAGGATAAAAAAAATATATATATTATTTCAATATTATATTGCAGTAGCCTAATATTTATATAGGCCTACTAAACATTTCAATAAGTCTACCTATATTAACTGGAGATCCCAAGGGGGCTTTTTCTACCACGCTACACTTAGAGCTGTCAGCAAACAGTTGTTGAATATTTATAATAATTTTTAAAAAGTGTTTAATTACTTGCGCAGGTGACAGTGAGTAAAACGTAGGGCAATCCTACTCTGTATATCAACTGTGAAGTCTCTGCAACGCGCGTCGATATTCTCCAGCGCATTAGACCAGCATTCACCATAGCGCGGTTGGGCCGCAAGGTTCCGAACCCTCTGCAGCGCCGCCCTGCCTTCCGCCGCAACGTTAGCAGCTGTTTCTGCGTCACCGCACGACGACCATGGTAAACAGACGCAGAGAAGACAAAAAGTCCACATTTCCGACCCCAAAAAATAAACAAATATTATAATATATATGTATATATATATTTAAAGGTCACCTACAAAGTCAGCAATAAAGTGTTACGTTAGGAAATGAGACAGTGGGAAAATAAATCAAATGGGGCAGGCAACCCTATTCCTTGAGGGCCACCTCCAAATGAGGTTGATGAGGTTGATGATGTCACCTGTAGTAGAGGTTGCAAAAAGGGCAAGCAATTAACCAGTCCAATTAAAGCTACACCATAATCAATGGGTATCTGGTGAGCTGAATCTGATCATTTGTCAATCATCGGGGTTTGGGACTACAAGCAGTGCAGAGAAGAGGAAAAACGTTTAAATTAAACTATTTTACCTGTAATTCATCACTTGCATGAGTTTAGAGCTGAACAAATGCAACTGTGAATGGGAGACAGATTGTCAAGGAACGCTATAGTGGGGATTTTCTGGTCAGTTTCACTTCCCCGACATTTAACACCAGTGCATAGCCTGCCTGTACATTCAGCCTTGTTCTGCGATTATGTGTGTCATGTGTATTTTCTGCAGATGGAGATAGTAGCCTCAGCTCAGAGTTCACGATCATTTACATATTTACAGCGTAAGACGACTTCTCTCGTGAGATCCAAGCGCTCATGCGATGGGTCCTATAAAAGTGTTCCACGGATCTCGCGTGATTACGCCACCGACGGCAATGGAATTGAGGCAGGGGGCGGGGTTCAGAGCGGTACCCATGAGATGTTTGGAGACATTTTTATCAAATTATTTATTTAAATAAAAATGGCCGCCGTAGAGAGCGGAGAGGAGAAACTGTAAGTGTGAATTACATGTACTCACCATTTAAATGTCGAGTTACATGACTGCAGGTCTTTTAAAATGTATTGCTGTATTTAACTAAAGTAATGTGATGTATTTTAGTCCTGAACTGGTCAGCAGGGTAGCTTACTGAAAGAAGCGTTCTGAATACGTCACCAAGTTATAGCTAAGTATTTCCCTTACTTTACAAGATCATGGCTGAGCGAAGAAATTCTCACTTAGCTAACGTATGTGGTTGGGGTGGGGGTGTGTCATTTTCTGACCTCACTGAAAACAGAGCAGTAGATGTGTTAAGATATTAACTGTCAAAATAGATTTGTCCGCATCCTCCACCCTCGTAACCAATTTGGCATGCTGCTAACGGGCTGGCTAAATGGCTGTAGCTGGATACATTGTAGCGTCAGCCGGTTACATACCTTGCCGTTTGACATGGTAATGTGGCAACAAAGTAGCCACAACATTGCTGCGTTTGTTATGATAATTGCATTTATTTATTTATTTTATTTTTCTATAGAGGAAATATCCTAGCTAGGTTTCTGGTTGTGACGACTGGTATATCATCTAGCTAAACGCTGGAACTAGCTGACATGAGTTGGCCCATTTTCTAGAATAACTAATACTCGTGTAATGAATCAATCAAAGTGTTGGTTTTATTGCACGAAGGACTGAGTGCCGTGGTAGAAAAGTACAGTGATATACCGTCCAAGAAAATACCTCCCTGTATTTTTATTTTTCTACACTGACGTCTGGTAATGAAATATTCCAGATGGGACAATTTGAATAACAAAAAAATAATGTATGGGAACTATTGTTGATATGCATTTCAATAAGAGTTGCTCTGTAAATCATGATAAGGGGTGTGTGTGTGTGTGTGTGTGTGTGTGTGTGTGTGTGTGTGTGTGTGTGTGTGTGTGTGTGTGTGTGTGTGTGTGTGTGTGTGTGTGTGTGTGTGTGTGTGTGTGTGTGGACCATGTGCAGTTCATAACATTTCAACCATACGTATCTCTGGCCCCCAGTTTCGTCCTCGGCTGGCTGCTTCCTTCTATGTGCCTGATATTGGGCTTGGTTTAGACTAGTTCCTCAGCCAGGAGGTTTATCAGTCCAGTCCAGGTGCATTTTTCCAAACTTCTAGTCATGTAATATATGTTTCACTATGGGAAGAAACACAACAACAGCAACAACAACAATCCCCGAAGTGATGTGTTTTTACTACACATTTGTGATTTAATGTAGGTTGGGGGGGGGGGGGCAAGCTGAGGTTCGAAAACTTATCTAGGACTTTGAACTCTTGTTTCAAATTTCTTATCAGCCAAAGATAGGCTATCAGATCAGAATATGGAGAATGGCTAAGATGAGATCATGCCTCTGCTCTGCCTCTTCCCACTCATGACTAATGTTGTCTTCCACAGCAGTGAGGAGAAGAGTGAAGAAGCCAATCAGAATCAGAGATCCAACGACAAGGACCCTAAGACACACAGTAAGCCCAAGAAGGTGAGGAGGGATGTGGAGAAGGAGATGCTGGATTCTTCATCCTCCCCTCCTCCTCCTCCAGCCCAGCAGCCCTGTTCAGACCAGGAACAGCTCCAGCTAGCCGATGCTGAGGCGGGGCCCTCGGAGTCCATGGTCGCTGCAGCTGGCGAGGCCTCGGGTCTCTCTGAGTCCTCCCCTTCGCCCAAACAGAGGAGGTCCATCATCAGGGACCGAGGTCCGCTCTACGACGACCCCTCTCTACCACAGGGCTGGACACGTAAACTCAAACAACGCAAGTCTGGGCGGTCCGCCGGGAAGTTTGATGTATACTTGATGAAGTGAGTAGGCTATGAGAGAGAGCCTTATCAAATAGTGTCTCTTAAAAGCATGTTATTATTCTACCTTTTTATATCAACGAGGAACACAGACTGAGACCAGGGTCTCTTTTTTTTAACAGCTGGGCCCTGCGTTGTGTGAGTAGGCTATGAGAGAGAGCCTTATCAAATAGTGTCTCTTAAAAGCATGTTATTATTCTACCTTTTTATATCAACGAGGAACACAGACTGAGACCAGGGTCTCTTTTTTTTAACAGCTGGGCCCTGCGTTGTGTGAGTAGGCTATGAGAGAGAGCCTTATCAAATAGTGTCTCTTAAAAGCATGTTATTATTCTACCTTTTTATATCAACGAGGAACACAGACTGAGACCAGGGTCTCTTTTTTTTAACAGCTGGGCCCTGCGTTGAGTGAGTAGGCTATGATTAAGAGAGCCTTATCAAATAGTGTCTCTTAAAAGCATGTTATTATTCTACCTTTTTATATCAACGAGGAACACAGACTGAGACCAGGGTCTCTTTTTTTTAACAGCTGGGCCCTGCGTTGTGTGAGTAGGCTATGAGAGAGAGCCTTATCAAATAGTGTCTCTTAAAAGCATGTTATTATTCTACCTTTTTATATCAACGAGGAACACAGACTGAGACCAGGGTCTCTTTTTTTTTTTAACAGCTGGGCCCTGCGTTGAGTGAGTAGGCTATGATTAAGAGAGCCTTATCAAATAGTGTCTCTTAAAAGCATGTTATTATTCTACCTTTTTATATCAACGAGGAACACAGACTGAGACCAGGGTCTCTTTTTTTTAACAGCTGGGCCCTGCGTTGAGTGAGTAGGCTATGATTAAGAGAGCCTTATCAAATAGTGTCTCTTAAAAGCATGTTATTATTCTACCTTTTTATATCAACGAGGAACACAGACTGAGACCAGGGTCTCTTTTTTTAACAGCTGGGCCCTGCGTTGAGTGAGTAGGCTATGATTAAGAGAGCCTTATCAAATAGTGTCTCTTAAAAGCATGTTATTATTCTACCTTTTTTATATCAACGAGGAACACAGACTGAGACCAGGGTCTCTTTTTTTTAACAGCTGGGCCCTGCGTTGAGTGAGTAGGCTATGATTAAGAGAGCCTTATCAAATAGTGTCTCTTAAAAGCATGTTATTATTCTACCTTTTTATATCAACGAGGAACACAGACTGAGACCAGGGTCTCTTTTTTTTAACAGCTGGGCCCTGCGTTGAGTGAGTAGGCTATGATTAAGAGAGCCTTATCAAATAGTGTCTCTTAAAAGCATGTTATTATTCTACCTTTTTATATCAACGTGGAACACAGACTGAGACCAGGGTCTCTTTTTTTTAACAGCTGGGCCCTGCGTTGAGTGAGTAGGCTATGATTAAGAGAGCCTTATCAAATAGTGTCTCTTAAAAGCATGTTATTATTCTACCTTTTTATATCAACGAGGAACACAGACTGAGACCAGGGTCTCTTTTTTTAACAGCTGGGCCCTGCGTTGTGTGAGTAGGCTATGATTAAGAGAGCCTTATCAAATAGTGTCTCTTAAAAGCATGTTATTATTCTACCTTTTTATATCAACGAGGAACACAGACTGAGACCAGGGTCTCTTTTTTTTAACAGCTGGGCCCTGTGTATACATGTTTACACATACAGTTTAGGTACAACGATTAAGAAACTACAACGAGATTCACAAAAAAACGATCAGAGATATCACACAAAACAAATACAGCAACAGATTACATTTACACACAGGTTATTCCCCTAACATAAATGATTTCATATGATGATACGACATGTGTTACAGTCTGATCTCCTTTAGGGGCGACATGAAATCCTTCCCGGAAAGTAGCAGTTTCATCCCCCTTTTGATATAGTTAATGTGACTGAACTGTACAAAGACTGTTTCACGGGACTGTTTTCAGTTTTAGGGAAATACTTCAATTTATACATACATACATACATGCATACATGCATGGTCCTTCTGTAGCTCAGTTGGTAGAGCATGGCGCTTGTAACGCCAGGGTAGTGGGTTCGATTCCCGGGACCACCCATACGTAGAATGTATGCACACATGACTGTAAGTCGCTTTGGATAAAAGCGTCCGCTAAATGGCATATATTTATTATATTATTATATTATTATATATATATATATATATATATATATATATATATATACATACAGCACCAGTCAAAAGTTGACACACCTACTCATTCAAGGTTTTTAAAAAAACAAAACAAAAAAAACTATTTTCTACAAAGCTGTCATCAAGGCAAACAGTGGCTACTTTGAAGAATCTCAAAAATGTTGGTTACTACATAATTCCATACATGTTACCTCATAGTTTTGATGTCTTCACTATTATTCTACAATGTAGAAAATAGAGGGAAAAACCATTGAATGAGTAGCTGTGTCCAAACGTTTGACTGGTACTGTATATATAATATTGGTTCCTACTCGCCCAGACGCCCACCCACCCTTTTATTCCAAGGACACTCACTTTAGTCGATCTCCAGAGGGAGATAACATCTGTCATATACACACTAAATATTCCAGACTTGTGTTTACAGAAAACACGTTAACAGATTCATTTACAGTTACAGAATGTTTTGGTTTGATCTGTATTTCAGCCCCGAGGGGAAAGCTTTCCGATCCAAGGTGGAGCTGATCGCCTACTTCCAGAAGGTTGGGGACATCACCACCGACCCCAACGACTTCGACTTCACCGTAACTGGGCGTGGCAGCCCCTCCCGCCGCGAGAAGAGACCCCAGAAGAAACCCAAGGTGGTGAAACCATCGGGGAGGGGCAGGGGCCGGCCGAAGGGGAGTGGAAAGCTACGCCCGGCTACGGAGGGTGTGGCGATGAAGCGTGTGGTGGAGAAGAGTCCTGGGAAGCTCCTGGTTGAGATGCCGTTTGGAGCATCCAAGGCATCCGAGACAGCTGGGCAGACCTCGGAGCTGGTCGTAGTCACCAAGAAACGCCCGGGACGGAAAAGGAAAGCGGAGATACCACCGCAGACTGCTCTGAAAAAGCGGGGGTGTAAGCCAGGGTCGGGGGTGACTGGGTCGATGCTGTCAGCAGCTTCTGGTGCGGTGAGTTCCAGTACTTCCTCATACGCAGCGGCTGCTATCCTCGCCGCAGAAGCCAAGAGGAAAGCTCAGAAGGAGTCTTCCGCTAAGCCGGTGCAGCAGACCGCTCTGCCCATTAAGAAACGCAAAACCAGAGAAACTGTTGAGGAGACTAAGGAGACTCCAGCCATCACCACGGCACTGTTCGGGGCAGGGGGTGGTGGTGGGGCAGGAACTGTGATGGGGACAGGGAATGGTGATGGGCCAGGAACTGTGATAGGGACGGGGGCAGGGAGTGTTGGTGGGGCAGGAACTGTGATAGGGACGGGGGCAGGGAGTGGTGGTGGGGCAGGAACTCTGATAGGGACGGGGGCAGGGAGTGGTGGTGGGGCAGGAACTCTGATAGGGACGGGGGCAGGGAGTGGTGGTGGGGCAGGAACTCTGATAGGGACGGGGGCAGGGAGTGGTGGTGGGGCAGGAACTCTGATAGGGACGGGGGCAGGGAGTGGTGGTGGGGCAGGAACTCTGATAGGGATGGGGGCAGGGAGTGGTGGTGGGGCAGGAACTGTGATAGGGGCAGGGAGTGGTGGTGGGGCAGGAACTGTGATAGGGACTGGGACTGGGAGTGGTGGTGGGGCAGGAACTGGGAGTGGTGGTGGGGCAGGAACTGGGATGGGGACAGGGAGTGGTCTGGCTGTGGTGGCAACAGAATGGACAGAGCAGGGACACAAGCTGCCAAAGAGTCCAGGGAGGAAGCACAAGGACAGTCCCCTGGCAGCAACGGTTACCACGGAGACCAGTGGTGTGTCTGAAAGGTGGCCCAGCGGAGGCAGCAGTAGTATCACTACTCCAAAGAGCCACAGCCACAAGAGAAAGGAGCGTACGCCGCACAAACACCATCACCATCACCACCGTCACCATCACACACACTCCTCTGTAGTGGAGGATCATCCTCAACCCTCCCAGCGGCCCCCTCACCACCACTTCCCCGGCCTGACTATGGGGCTGGTCTCCCATACAGCCAGGTCCTCGGTGGGGCCAGGGGCCCTCCAACAGAACAAGCCCCAGGACCT
Organism: Oncorhynchus gorbuscha; assembly: GCF_021184085.1. Lineage (NCBI taxonomy): Eukaryota > Metazoa > Chordata > Actinopteri > Salmoniformes > Salmonidae > Oncorhynchus > Oncorhynchus gorbuscha. The sequence goes on along the minus strand of NC_060175.1, from coordinate 105,182,483 downwards.
GAGCACCTCTAGGGGACCCTGCCGGGCCAGCAGCAGGCCAGAGGGCCAAACTACGACCAGAGGAGAGAGGGGAGAGGTCAGCTCGGCTGCGGTGGTAGTAGTGGGAACGAGTGACACCAGAGGCAACAGAAATCGAGCAGACGAGGCAGCGGGGACAGTGGTAGGGAGGGATTTGAGAGACATTGTACCCTCATCAGCAGTACCGAGGCCCAGCCAGGAGGAGATGGTCTCTGCTGTGCCCAGGCCCAGCCGGGAGGAGACTGTCTCCGTTGTGCCCAGACCTAGCCGGGAGGAGACGGTCTCTGCTGTGCCCAGACCTAGCCGGGAGGAGACTGTCTCTGCTGTGCCCAGACCTAGCCGGGAGGAGACTGTCTCTGCTGTGCCCAGACCTAGCCGGGAGGAGACGGTCTCTGCTGTGCCCAGACCTAGCCGGGAGGAGATGGTCTCTGCTGTGCCCAGGCCCAGCCGGGAGGAGACGGTCGAGTCTCGGACACCGGTCACTGAAAGGGTTAGTTGACTGTATGGTAGGACCCCTGTCTGTAAGGAGAAAAGGAGCCGTGTAGAGGAGCAGTGGGTTTTATAAGACAACAGAAAAGGACGTGTACATGGAAACACAAGGCAGCTGTTGGTTGATTGTTCTTTGTGTGGGTTGGGCCTGTTTATTGACAGGTAGCGCAGCTTAATGGTCAACCCACAACAGATTGCTTCCTGATAAATGAACTTATTATTATTATTATTATTATTATTATTATTATTTAGTATTTTTCTTTCTTTGTTTGGTCATTGTCTTGTTCTCTGTTTTGCTCTTTTAAAACCTGTTGTCATTCAACCCATCCAACCCGACCCAGAAGCCTTTGCTTATAATCTCACAGGAAGTGAAGGACCTACACTTCCGGTGCCATCATCAGACGGAAACCATGGTAACCACGATGATGACTCATGAACCTCAATCATTCAGTTCTTCACTGTGGTTTTAAGATGGCGTATATAAAATGTACGACCAAAAAAAAAGGCATGTGTCCTGTCTGTAGTTCGCTCACAGGTGGCCTTTTCCAACGTTGTGGCTCGAAGCGGCACAACACACACAGGTCATACAAAGCTTCCACTGCTTCTTCTTCTTCTGTTGTAGCATCCTCTGTTTACTGCAGTACGCTCAGCGTCCAGTCCATCGACGCTTTGCGCTACGTCCCATAGGGTGCCCTATTCCCTAATAATACAATGCTTTTGACCAGAACCTTATGGGCCCTGGTCTAAAGTAGTGCACTGAATAGGGAATCATTTGGGACACAGTTGGGTTTCCAGTCCTTGCTCTACAGTCAGCATATTAATTTAGGTGACATATGTTTTCCTCGTTGGCCTATATTATGTAGATGCCAAGTCTTCTGTGTGTGTGATGTCGATCATCTCCTTCTATATACAGTAGTCTCAGTCTGAAACAGCAGCCTATTCCCTACACAGGGAGAGACAAGTAATTCTCCCCAAGCAGACTGGAGGTTTTTTTCTCTTCCCCTTCACACAGAGACAAGAGGTACTTGATGATCAGAGAGATTATGATTAAGTTAGAATGTTAATGGGGCCCAGGCAGCAATAGGGCTGAGTATAGAGGATGTGGCCCAGGCAGCAATAGGGCTAAGTATAGAGGATGTGGCCCAGGCAGCAATAGGGCTGAGTATAGAGGATGTGGCCCAGGCAGCAATAGGGCTGAGTATAGAGGATGTGGCCCAGGCAGCAATAGGGCTGAGTATAGAGGATGTGGCCCAGGCAGCAATAGGGCTGAGTATAGAGGATGTGGCCCAGGCAGCAATAGGGCTGAGTATAGAGGATGTGGCCCAGGCAGCAATAGGGCTGAGTATAGAGGATGTGGCCCAGGCAGCAATAGGGCTGAGTATAGAGGATGTGGCCCAGGCAGCAATAGGGCTGAGTATAGAGGATGTGGCCCAGGCAGCAATAGGGCTGAGTATAGAGGATGTGGCCCAGGCAGCAATAGGGCTGAGTATAGAGGATGGGGCCCAGGCAGCAATAGGGCTGAGTATAGAGGATGGGGCCCAGGCAGCAATAGGGCTGAGTATAGAGGATGGGGCCCAGGCAGCAATAGGGCTGAGTATAGAGGATGTGGCCCAGGCAGCAATAGGGCTGAGTATAGAGGATGTGGCCCAGGCAGCAATAGGGCTGAGTATAGAGGATGGGGCCCAGGCAGCAATGGGGCTGAGTATAGACCTTCTCCAATTATTCCTGAGGATTGTATCCCAAATGGCACCCTGTTCCCTGTATAGTGCAGTAATCTTTACCAGAGCCCTGTGGGCCATCTAAAGTAGTGTACTACAAAGGGAAGGGGGTGTCATTTGGGACGGAAGACTGAAGCTTTGAAATGGAAACCTCTTGATGCAGACAACACTTCCTATCTGAATGGTTGAGGTGATGAAACCCCAGGGTTTTAGAGGCCTAGATACACCCATGATGTGTGCTGGCTCACATTGTTCACCAAGTGACTAGGTGTTGCCAGCCGCTTGATGACCTCTACTGAAAAACAAGTTGAATTTTCTTTCAAGGCTCTAAGAATTCAAATTCTACTGACGTTTTGGAAGCTGTGTCGTCCTACAGAAAATAATAGGATTCATTTAAACCTATACGTTTTCCCCAGTAACATGAATTAGCCAGTAAATGGAACTGTTTCCCACAGTCTGATAGGAAGCTAAAAAGCACAACAGGACCCAAGACATGATTATGGACGCGTCGTAGATTTCTGGACCCCAGTCCTGTATGTTGTCAATACCTATCAGAAGTTTTCTGATATTTAAATTATTTCCAAAATAACATAAAAAGCCCAACCCCACTGAAGGAATTTGTTTTTCTGTGTTTGAAAAAAAAAAAAAAATGTCATGAATTTATATATATATATATATATATATATATATATATATATATAATTCTGTTTTAAGAATTATTTTAAATGAGAAGATGTATTGTTTTGACCAGGAACGTGTCTGTCTCCACGTAGGACTTACATCATCATCCAGACTCCTTTCTGCATGCAACAGGACTAGCCTATTTATCTGTGACTTCATGAAACTCGTGTGTTAGGCTTGTGGGTTTTCTTTAGTTTAAACTCACAGGTGGGTAGTCAAAAGATATTGGGGGGGGGGGGGGAGACTACTCTTGGGAGTACCAGTGACATAGTTGTCAGATTTCAAATGTATGTTTTGGAATTCAATCAAATCTGCAGTGATCAGAAACCAGAATCACTGCGCAAACATAGCTAGCGTGTTTTGATTACAACAAGAATGAAATCTGTTTCGTCAACCCCCCCCTACTGAACAACGTCTTGCTAATTACATTAGATTAAAACCATGCACTTTTCTTCTGGCTCAAGAACAAATGTTTGAATGAATTCTAGCCTACGCTCAATCCCTCTTCCATCAATGTAACGCCCCTGTCTAGAAAAACCTTTACAAAAACGTGTCCTTGCACGAGAGATCTATTTGTTAGTGACTTTTTACAAATGTAACATAATAAGATAGTAGCTATATTCTCATTTACTTTAATGCACCAATCTGTTAAACCTGTAATACTCTTGTCATGTTGTTGGCAGTATGTGGCTGTTACAGTAGAGCAGGCCTGTTTTAAAGTAGTTTGCTTAAACGGTAGTAATCAGTTTTGGCACAACACCAGAAATAACAGACAACATTTTTTTATTTTTTTATCTGCACTAGAATTTTCTCCTTCGAGATCAGGTGACTCCGGTCTCCCACCTTGCATTGAGAACATGTCCTATATCCACCAGAGATTCAGACCAATGTATACACCCTGTGGCTTGTCCTCCTCAATAAAATGTCAAGTGTAGACAATAGTTTTGGATGTGGCCCATTTTCTGTCCTCCATATATTTCCCCCTCTTCCCTTCCTCAAGTGACTAGGGAGGTGTATAACTGATGATGAACTCTCACAAAGGGCTATGGAATGTCTTCAGATTCACAACAGCTAGGCCAGTTGATCTGAACCCTGATGTGATCACACCATCTGCATTTTATTTATTTTACAGCTGGATGTTCTGGTCCAAGTTGTGACATTTCTCCCCCTGAGTGACCCCAAATACCACTGTCGCTCTCTCTAGATTATCAGTCGTAGCTCCTATTCTATTCAAATGCCCTTTACATATAACTAAGCTGTACTGTGCTGGCTCTGATAGGGTTCTTTTCAGCACAGTTCCAGCAACAATGACATGGTGGATGTGTAACTAGGCCAGGCCAGTGCAGTTTGTGTCAGCTCAGCTGGGCTCAGTAGTGTGAAAGGGGTTTAACAATACCAGGGTCTGACTCGGGTCTTCAGTAATATGTCTCCACTGGTCCAGAAACCTGGAGGTGGAGGCTAGAGGAGGATACGGGTCAGTCAGTTACCAGTTTGAAGGCAAAATATACATATTGCGTTTGCCATTTTCACATTTGCTTCTTTAATGAAGCAGAAATTAGTGGAAGTAAATATCAAAAGTAAGATGGAAAAATGTACCCATTGGTTACCTACAGTACCAGTCAAAATTTGACACCTACTCAAGAGTTTTATTTTTTAAAACTATTTTCTACATTTTAGAATTCTAGTGAAGACATCAAAACTATGAAATAACACATGGAATCATGTAGTAACCAAAAACGTGTTAAACAAATCAAAATTATATTTTATATTTGAGGATCTTCAAAGTAGCCACCCTTTGCCTTGATGACAGCTTTGCACACTCTTGGAATTCTCTCAACCAGCTTCACCTGGAATGCATTTCACTGTCTTGAAGGAGTTCCCATATTATGATGAGCACTTGCTGGCTGCTTTTCCTTCACTCTGCGGTCTAACTCATCTCAAACCTGATGCAGCACTCCATCACTCTCCTTCTTTGTCAAATAGCCCTCACACAGCCTGGAGGTGTGTTGGGTCATTGTGCTGTTGAAAAACAAATGATAGTCCCACTAAGAGCCAACCAGATGGGATGGCATATCGCTACAGAATGCTGTGGTAGCCATGCTGGTTGTGTGCCTTGAATTCTAAATAAATCACAGACATTGTCACCAGCAAAGCACCATCACACCTCCTCCTCCATGCTTCACGGTGGGAAATACACACGTGGGGATCATCTGTTCACTTACTCTGCGTTTCACAAAGACATGGCGGTTGGAACCAAAAATCTCACATTTGGACTCCAGACCAAAGGACAGTTTTCCACCGGTCTAATGTCCATCGCTTGTGTTTCTTGTGTGAATCAGACCTTCATGGTCGAATTGCTGCAGTCTCTTCTGAACAGTTGATGTTGATGTGCCTGTTACTTGAACTCTGTGAAGCATTTATTTGGGCTGCAATTTCAGAGTCTAGTAACTCTAATGAATTTATTCTCTGCGGTAGCGGTAACTCTGGGTCTTCCTTTCCTGTGGTGGTCCTCATGAGAGCAAGTTTAATCATAGCGCTTGATGGTTTTTGCGACTGCATTTGAAGAAACTTTCAAAGTTCTTGAAATGTTCCAGATTGACTGACCTTCATGTCATAAAGTAATGATGGACTGTTTGTTTCTCTTTGCTTATTTGAGCTGTTCTTGTCATAATATGGACTTGGTCTTTTACCAAATAGGGATATCTTCTGTAAACCACCCCTACCTTGTCACAACACAACTGATTGGCTCAAATGCATTAAGAAGGAAAGGAATTCCACAAGTTTACTTTTGACAAGGCACACCTGTTAATTGAAATGGATTCCAGGTGACTACCTCCATGAAGCTGGTTGAGAGAATGCCACAATTGTGCAAAGCTGTCACTGCAAAGGAGGGCTACTTTGAAGAATCTCAAATATAAAATAGATTTTGATTTGCTTAACCTTTTGGGGGGGGTTACGACATGATTCCATATGTGTTATTTCATAGTTTGGATATCTTCACTCTTATTATACAATGTCAAAACTGTTTTTTTTTTAATAAAGAAAAACCTTTGAATGAGTAGGGGTGTCCAAACTGTTGACTGGTACTGTATGTCCTAAAATCCTCTCATTTGTGATAAGTGTGGGCTTGAGGAAAGTGAATGAATCTCTGTCTCCGTAGGAACAACATTGATGGCCTGGGATAGTGCCTTGCTTTGGTGGTGAATTTACATGACATGCATGTACAGTATATTTTGTGGCCTTTTGATTAACATAACGATATTTTATCCCAATAAAACTAAACTAAAGGTCAAAGGAAAGCAGTGTTTGACTTGGACAATTCACTAGCCTGGTCCCAGATCTGTTTGTGCTATCAACTTAACCACCATTGGCCTTGGCAACATGACCCAACCGGATCTGGGACCCGGCTACAATTTCACAACGAGGATCTAGCATTTCCTTAAATCAGTTGAAGTTAATACCAGGTCATAGCATGTGAATAGCAGGTCATAACAAGGTAACAGGTCATAACATGTGAATAACATGTTAATAACAGATGGTTATTAATATAACCATTAATAACATGGTTATTAATATAACCATTAATAACATGGTTATTACACTTCAATCAGATTGTCTGTTTTGACTCATCCCTCATTCAGTATGTAACCTGTAGTTGATTGTGATGTATGCTTGTGTCTTGTTCAATCAACACTTACATTCAAATAATAAATCCCTTCATTTTTTTTTCTATTTGATTTAATTAAAGAAATATCCATCGATGTAGAATGTAATTTCATGGACACAGCTAGACAGGTGTTTGATGTGTTAGCATGTGGTTAAGAAGAACTTAATAACTATTTCAGTTTTTATATTGATGAAGAGGGGGGGGTTGTACCAGCTCACAGGGGATTTTGTGTTTCTTTCGGTGATGGGAGATGTGTATTACGTACCTCTGCTCCAGATGTTCCATTGAACTATTTCAGACATGGTAGCTTTGACAAATGCTGTTTAAAACTCTCTTGTCTCTTCCACCAAATCATTGCTTTTTAAAAAGCAATAGCCTAGCGCATTAAGAAAACAGTGAATTTACATTTGACTTCATTATTCAACTTATTAACTGCTTAACATTTCTCCCCACACTTTGAAGGTGTACTAGGTAACATTTGTAAGACTGCATGATGTATAGCATTAAGCTCAACTACACCCGAGTTATTTATTGAATGGCAATTCAGGTCAAAATAAAAACAGACTTTGATACAAATTCAAAAATCCACTGTTGGAGAAGTTAACTGTCTATTTAACATAGTCTTGTGCCTTGAAGTTGAAGTACTAGAATTTATACTGTGGTCAATGTGTTTTCTATTCCAAGTCCTGTATTTGCCTCTTGTTACTGTTCTGCGCTCTGAGTGTATAGATAGATATATCAAATATTTTATTAGTTTGATAATTTGCCTGCTTTTTATTTTTCATTTAAACAAATTGTGTTTAGAGGAACTGAGGACTATAACAGGCAATAACGAATATGTCATAAGACCTTGTGACAATTTAAGAGGTTTTGTTTTTTCATAAGTTGTTTTAGCACTTTTTTTTGTTGGGGGGGGTGGGTGTTTTAACATTTATCATTATTATTATTATTATTATTATTATTATTATTATTATTATTATTATTATTAATATTATTCTTATTATTCACAAGTAATTGGTCATCATTAGCCTGCCTTATTCCTTCCAACCATGTCTTTTTATGAAATAATATTTAAATCATGGCCAGTGTATGAAATACATCAAATTGAATATCTGCACTTTATGAAGTATGTTGCCTGGAAGGACACTCATCACTCTTTTCTATGGATTTTTTTTTTAACCCTTTGTCTGAATTAGTAATTTTATTTTTGATATTTGTCCATTTAGTTTAAACTAGTAAGGGGATGGGGGTAGTCCTAAACGCTAACAAAACTGTTTTAATGAAGCAATCCCACGTTCATGGTGTCAAGGGTTATAATGCATTATTGTTATGCCATTTCCAGACCATGTCTCTGCCTTCCTGAAACTGAAAAAGCATAGTTTGTGTCAACTTTTGTAGTAATGTATTTGTTTGTTTGATTTTGCTCCTATGTAACAAACATACTAGTAAACAACATATATCTACGGCGTCTTGTGTGTAAACATAGTTTGTTTTTTCATTCATTTGGGAGACGTTAATTTGAGAACCTCAAAGATTCGAGGCAGAGGTTTGTATCCAAATACCCATACACTGCATCCTAAACAGCAGGTCGTTTGAGCATGTGAAAAAAAAGACCATTTAATATTATGTGTCATTTCGGAAATGGTGTATACTTTAAATGACCGGATGTCATACTCATTTGGGGTTTGACACTTTAAATGACCGGATGTCATACTCATTTGGGGTTTGACACTTTAAATGACCGGATGTCATACTCATTTGGGTTTTGACACTTTAAATGACCGGATGTCATACTCATTTGGGGTTTGACACTTTAAATGACCGGATGTCATACTCATTTGGGTTTTGACAGCAGCTGATCATTAGATAAGGGGAGGACCTACTGAAATCAACGAATACCGGGAAACAGCGCAATCGCGAATGATGCATTCTCGTATGCCAACATTGAATGTTTTATAGTATGTGCATTTTTTGTTGTTGATCGAGTATGATTTAAATGTCAGGATGTTATAGACCTACTCTTGTCGGCATTTCATCTCGTAGAATTCGCTGCAAACTTCGGGGATTTCATAGCCAACATGCATCATTAGAAGAGAGAGGGCTGCTAGTTTTGATAGCTAACGTTAGATATCTTCACGTAAAACAACAAAAAACAACTTGGAAGATGGCGAGAATAGCGAAGCTTCTGCGGTGGTGATCAAATATAAGTCGTTTTTTTTGTTCTACTTAAAACGATCACTACTATTTCATGGTAACGTTACATCTTTGAAAACATATGTGTTCAAAGTGTTACGCCTCGGTCACACCGACAGTGTTGTTGCGTTTTGGACACACCAGAAGTACATTCATTTCCAATGGAATGCTGCGTTTGCGTTGCAGTACGTTCTGTGTGGTGCACACGTTGGATTTGACAACCTGTATGTGCAGACGGCTTGACAGAAATGGTAGCAGAAGGGGAAATGTTGAACTTTTGTTGCACACGTATCCAGACGATGCCGCGTACTATTACGCGCAACGACAATGTAGGGGTGATCGAGGCGTTATAGGGTCTGATGACCAGGGCCGTGCACAGACCTTAAAATGTTTTATTTTCATAATTCACAGCTCGAAATTCATAACATACAAAATGCCTCTATTGAACACTTTGAGCATAAACACTGGATGGGCAAAGGGGCCATGTGCTCTGTACGGGAAGAGCCCTATTTGTGCAGATGACAGTACCAGGCATTTATGTCAGTGGCGAACAAGGCAGGAGATAGTCAAACCCTTTGCTTGTGGCATGCATAACGTTCATTCAACTGGCCATAGTTGGCCCTCTTGCCACTGCACTGCCACTAGCTGTAGCTAACGTTAGTAACACCGTAGCCTACATTCCTATTTTCCACAGCGCATTTCTCTCCTCCTAGTTCTTCTGATTTGTCACGTCTTGTTTGTTTTATCTGTGTTAAACTGATTTGAATATTCATGCTATGCAACACGAGTTTCTACCTGAATGTTTACAGCCTGAATGGATCTAGCTAGTTTCATGACACACAGCCTGTTTATGGTGAAAGGAATGGTAAACTGAACTTGTTACTGTTTAACCTTGGCACGCCAATTTGAATAAGTATGTGGCAGTCCAGCTAGCTACAGAATGTTCACACAACTCCTACTTTGCTCATGTCTTGGTAAATGTTGTACTTTTTATTTAGGATTTTTCAGGATTTATGAGTGTGAACTGGATGGGTCAGCATGGGTGAACTGGGTGGGTCAGCATGGGTGAACTGGGTGGGTCAGCATGGGTGAACTGGGTGGGTCAGCATGGGTGAACTGCATGGGTCTGGATGGGTGAACTGGGTGGGTCAGCATGGGTGAACTGGGTGGGTCAGGATGGGTGAACTGGGTGGGTCAGCATGGGTGAACTGGATGGGTCAGGATGGGTGAACTGGATGGGTCAGCATGGGTGAACTGGGTGGGTCAGGATGGGTGAACTGGGTGGGTCAGGATGGGTGAACTGGGTGGGTCAGGATGGGTGAACTGGGTGGGTCAGCATGGGTGAACTGGGTGGGTCAGCATGGGTGAACTGGGTGGGTCAGCATGGGTGAACTGCATGGGTCTGGATGGGTGAACTGGGTGGGTCAGCATGGGTGAACTGGGTGGGTCAGGATGGGTGAACTGGGTGGGTCAGCATGGGTGAACTGGATGGGTCAGGATGGGTCAGGATGGGTGAACTGGATGGGTCAGCATGGGTGAACTGGGTGGGTCAGCATGGGTGAACTGGGTGGGTCAGCATGGGTGAACTCGGTGGGTCAGGATGGGTGAACTGGATGGGTCAGGATGGGTCAGCATGGATGAACTGGGTGGGTCAGCATGGGTGAACTGGGTGGGTCAGCATGGGTGAACTCGGTGGGTCAGGATGGGTGAACTGGATGGGTCAGCATGGGTGAACTGGGTGGGTCAGGATGGGTGAACTGGGTGGGTCAGAATGGGTGAACTGGGTGGGTCAGGATGGGTGAACTGGGTGGGTCAGGATGGGTGAACTGAGTGGGTCAGCATGGGTAAACTGAGTGGGTCAGCATGGGTAAACTGGGTGGGTCAGCATGGGTAAGCTGGGTGGGTCAGCATGGGTGAACTGGGTGGGTCAGCATGGGTAAACTGGGTGGGTCAGCATGGGTAAGCTGGGTGGGTCAGCATGGGTGAACTGGGTGGGTCAGCATGGGTGAACTGGGTGGGTCAGCATGGGTAAACTGGGTGGGTGAACTGGATGGGTCAGGATGGGTGAAATGGATGGGTCAGGATGGGTGAAATGGATGGGTCAGCATAGGTGAACTGGGTGGGTGAACTGGATGGGTCAGGATGGGAGAACTGGATGGGCCAGGATGGGTCAGCATGGGTGAACTGGGTGTGTCAGGATGGGTGAACTGCATGGGTCAGGATGGGTGAACTGGATGGGTCAGGATGGGTGAACTGGGTGGGTCAGCATGGGTGAACTGGGTGGGTCAGCATGGGTGAACTGGATGGGTCAGGATGGGTGAACTGGATGGGTCAGCATGGGTGAACTGGATGGGTCAGGATGGGTGAACTGGATGGGTCAGCATGGGTGAACTGGATGGGTCAGGATGGGTGAACTGGGTGGGTCAGCATGGGTGAACTGGGAGGGTCAGCATGGGTGAACTGGGAGGGTCAGCATGGGTGAACTGGGTGGGTCAGGATGGGTGAACTGGATGGGTCAGCATGGGTGAACTGGATGGGTGAACTGGGTGGGTCTGGATGGGTGAACTGGGTGGGTCAGCATGGGTGAACTGGGTGGGTCAGCATGGGTGAACTGGGTGGGTCAGCATGGGTGAACTGGATGGGTCAGGATGGGTGAACTGGATGGGTCAGCATGGGTGAACTGGGTGGGTCAGCATGGGTGAACTGGGTGGGTCAGCATGGGTGAACTGGGTGGGTCAGGATGGGTGAACTGGAGGGGTCAGGATGGGTGAACTGGAGGGGTCAGCATGGGTGAACTGGATGGGTCAGGATGGGTGAACTGGATGGGTCAGCATGGGTGAACTGGATGGGTGAACCGGGTGGGTCAGCATGGGTGAACCGGGTGGGTCAGCATGGGTGAACTGGGTGGGTCAGGATGGGTGAACTGGATGGGTCAGCATGGGTGAACTGGGTGGGTCAGGATGGGTGAACTGGGTGGGTCAGCATGGGTGAACTGGGTGGGTCAGCATGGGTGAACTGGATGGGTGAACTGGATGGGTCAGCATGGGTGAACTGGATGGGTCAGCATGGGTGAACTGGGTGGGTCATGATGGGTGAACTGGTTGGGTCAGCATGGGTGAACTGGATGGGTCAGCATGGGTGAACTGGATGGGTCAGGATGGGTGAACTGGATGGGTCAGGATGGGTGAACTGGATGGATCAGCATGGGTGAACTGGATGGGTCAGCATGGGTGAACTGGGTGGGTCAGCATGGGTGAACTGGATGGGTCAGCATGGGTGAACTGGGTGGGACATGATGGGTGAACTGGATGGGTGAACTGGTTGGGTCAGCATGGGTGAACTGGGTGGGACATGATGGGTGAACTGGATGGGTGAACTGGTTGGGTCAGCATGGGTGAACTGGATGGGTCAGGATGGGTGAACTGGATGCATCAGGATGGGTGAACTGGGTGGGTCAGGATGGGTGAACTGGATGGGTGAACTGGATGGGTCAGGATGGGTGAACTGGATGGGTCAGGATGGGTGAACTGGTTGGGTCAGCATGGGTGAACTGGATGGGTGAACTGGATGGGTCAGCATGGGTGAACTGGATGGGTCAGCATGGGTGAACTGGATGGGTCAGGATGGGTGAACTGGATGCATCAGGATGGGTGAACTGGGTGGGTCAGGATGGGTGAACTGGGTGGGTCAGGATGGGTGAACTGTCCTTTTCATTTTATATATATATATATTTTTGAAACCCAACGTGGATTTCTGTTTTCTCTTTGGGAAGTGTTTTCTAGTTTTGTAATAAACATTTTAATTTGATACCGGTACATCTACTGTTGGGGTGGTGTTACAGGTACATGGTAACAATTAGACGGAGCTATCTGGTTACAGGTACATGGTAACAATTAGACGGAGCTATCTGGTTACAGGTACATGGTAACAATTAGACGGAGCTATCTGGTTACAGGTACATGGTAACAATTAGACGGAGCTATCTGGTTACAGGTACATGGTAACAATTAGACGGAGCTATCTGGTTACAGGTACATGGTAACAATTAGACGGAGCTATCTGGTTATCTGGTTACAGGTACATGGTAACAATTAGACGGAGCTATCTGGTTACAGGTACATGGTACAGGTACATGGTACAATTAGACGGAGCTATCTGGTTACAGGTACATGGTAACAATTAGACGGAGCTATCTGGTTACAGGTACATGGTAACAATTAGACAGGTACATGGAGCTATCTGGTTACAGGTACATTAACAATTACATCTGGGTACATGGTAACAATTAGACGGAGCTATCTGGTTACAGGTACATGGTAACAATTAGTATCTGGTTACAGGTACATGGTAACAATTAGACGGAGCTATCTGGTTACAGGTACATGGTAACAATTAGACGGAGCTATCTGGTTACAGGTACATGGTAACAATTAGACGGAGCTATCTGGTTACAGGTACATGGTAACAATTAGACGGAGCTATCTGGTTACAGGTACATGGTAACAATTAGACGGAGCTATCTGGTTACAGGTACATGGTAACAATACAGGGTTACAGGTACATGGTAACAATTAGGTACATGGTAACAATTAGCTATCTGGTTACAGGTACATGGTAACAATTAGACGGAGCTATCTGGTTACAGGTACATGGTAACAATTAGGAGCTAGACGGAGCTATCTGGTTACAGGTACATGGTAACAATTAGACGGAGCTATCTGGTTACAGGTACATGGTAACAATTAGACGGAGCTATCTGGTTACAGGTACATGGTAACAATTAGACGGAGCTATCTGGTTACAGGTACATGGTAACAATTAGACGGAGCTATCTGGTTACAGGTACATGGTAACAATTAGACGGAGCTATCTGGTTACAGGTACATGGTAACAATTAGACGGAGCTATCTGGTTACAGGTACATGGTAACAATTAGACGGAGCTATCTGGTTACAGGAGAAATAGTCACGCCTGATCCTCTCACAGAGAAAAGGATGAAAGCATGTGGTAATGCTAAGTACACAAAGCCACCAAATCTAGAAGGCAGTTCTTGAGGGCTTAAATAAGTGTACAAACAGTGTGTTAAAGACGGTCTAAAACAAGCTTAAGATTTCACGACTCATGTATGAGTACCGTAGGACAGAAACATGGTGACCAAAGGGATGGTGAGAGCTTCCAAAGAGCTTATCTTTTATCAGGTGCTTGACAGTCTCACAGCTGAGCTGCAGAGGGACGTTTTTCAAAGAAGAACTGCGAGATAATGCAAAGGGTCCAGTCTCTCAACCCAAAGAGGACAACATTCTTCAATGAGGAGCCACTGTTTCTCTTTGCTCAGACCTTTGAGTCAGATTTAGAGGACCTCAAAAATTAGGTTCATCAAACTCTGGGTCTTCCTTTCCTGTGGTGGTGTCACGTATACTCCCTCTCCGGCCTCTAGGTCATCAGGCTGCTGATTATACTCCCTCTCCGGCCTCTAGGTCATCAGGCTGCTGATTATACTCCCTCTCCGGCCTCTAGGTCATCAGGCTGCTGATTATACTCCCTCTCCGGCCTCCAGGTCATCAGGCTGCTGATTATACTCCCTCTCCGGCCTCTAGGTCATCAGGCTGCTGATTATACTCCCTCTCCGGCCTCTAGGTCATCAGGCTGCTGATTATACTCCCTCTCCGGCCTCTAGGTCATCAGGCTGCTGATTATACTCCCTCTCCGGCCTCTAGGTCACCAGGCTGCTGATTATACTCCCTCTCCGGCCTCTAGGTCATCAGGCTGCTGATTATACTCCCTCTCCGGCCTCTAGGTCATCAGGCTGCTGATTATACTCCCTCTCCGGCCTCTAGGTCATCAGGCTGCTGATTATACTCCCTCTCCGGCCTCTAGGTCATCAGGCTGCTGATTATACTCCCTCTCCGGCCTCTAGGTCATCAGGCTGCTGATTATACTCCCTCTCCGGCCTCTAGGTCATCAGGCTGCTGATTATACTCCCTCTCCGGCCTCTAGGTCATCAGGCTGCTGATTATACTCCCTCTCCGGCCTCTAGGTCATCAGGCTGCTGATTATACTCCCTCTATCTGTCACTCACCTGGACTCCATCACCTCCTTGATTATCTTCCCTCTATCTGTCACTCACCTGGACTCCATCACCTCCTTGATTATCTTCCCTCTATCTGTCACTCACCTGGACTCCATCACTTCCTTGATTATCTTCTCTATATCTGTCACTCACCTGGACTCCATCACCTCCTTGATTATCTTCCCTCTATCTGTCACTCACCTGGACTCCATCACCTCCTTGATTATCTTCCCTCTATCTGTCACTCACCTGGACTCCATCACTTCCTTGATTATCTTCCCTCTATCTGTCACTCACCTGGACTCCATCACTTCCTTGATTATCTTCCCTCTATCTGTCACTCACCTGGACTCCATCACCTCCTTGATTATCTTCCCTGTGTCGGTCCCTCCCCTTGGCTCTTTCCACAGGTGTTATTGACTCTGTGTCGGTCCCTCCCCTTGGCTCTTTCCTCAGGTGTTATTGACTCTGTGTCGGTCCCTCCCCTTGGCTCTTTCCTCAGGTGTTATTGACTCTGTGTCGGTCCCTCCCCTTGGCTCTTTCCTCAGGTGTTATTGACTCTGTGTTGGTCCCTCCCCTTGGCTCTTTCCTCAGGTGTTATTGACTCTGTGTTGGTCCCTCCCCTTGGCTCTTTCCACAGGTGTTATTGACTCTGTGTCGGTCCCTCCCCTTGGCTCTTTCCTCAGGTGTTATTGACTCTGTGTCGGTCCCTCCCCTTGGCTCTTTCCTCAGGTGTTATTGACTCTGTGTCGGTCTCTCCCCTTGGCTCTTTCCACAGGTGTTATTGACTCTGTGTTGGTCCCTCCCCTTGGCTCTTTCCTCAGGTGTTATTGACTCTGTGTCGGTCCCTCCCCTTGGCTCTTTCCTCAGGTGTTATTGACTCTGTGTCGGTCCCTCCCCTTGGCTCTTTCCTCAGGTGTTATTGACTCTGTGTTGGTCCCTCCCCTTGGCTCTTTCCTCAGGTGTTATTGACTCTGTGTTGGTCCCTCCCCTTGGCTCTTTCCACAGGTGTTATTGACTCTGTGTCGGTCCCTCCCCTTGGCTCTTTCCTCAGGTGTTATTGACTCTGTGTCGGTCCCTCCCCTTGGCTCTTTCCACAGGTGTTATTGACTCTGTGTCGGTCCCTCCCCTTGGCTCTTTCCTCAGGTGTTATTGACTCTGTGTCGGTCCCTCCCCTTGGCTCTTTCCTCAGGTGTTATTGACTCTGTGTCGGTCCCTCCCCTTGGCTCTTTCCACAGGTGTTATTGACTCTGTGTCGGTCTCTCCCCTTGGCTCTTTCCTCAGGTGTTATCTTCCCTGTGTCGGTCCCTCCCCTTGGCTCTTTCCTCAGGTGTTATTGACTCTGTGTCGGTCCCTCCCCTTGGCTCTTTCCACAGGTGTTATTGACTCTGTGTCGGTCCCTCCCCTTGGCTCTTTCCACAGGTGTTATTGACTCTGTGTCACTCACCTGGTCTCCATCACTTCCTTGATTATATTCCCTGTGTCGGTCCCACCCCTTGGCTCTTTCCACAGGTGTTATTGACTCTGTTCCATGTCGGTGTGTTGTTTTGTGGTTTGTGTTTATTGTTTTGTTTATTTATTAAAACACTCATTCCCTGAACTTGTTTCCTGACTCTCAGCGCACTCGTTACAGGCGGTCCTCACGAGAGACAGTTTCATCATAGCGCTTGATGGTTTTTGCGACTGCACTTGTAGAAACTTTAAAAGTTCCTGACCTTCAAGTCTTAAGGTAATAATGATGGACTGTCGTTTCTCTTTGCTTATTTGAGCTCTTCTTGTACAAGGAACTTGACCAAGGGATCCGGAGGACTGTCAATACTGTGTCGCTTAAACAGCCTCTTTCCAAATTAACCCCGCAGAAAAATGGTGTCACTGTAGATCAGTGGCGGCTGGTGACTTTAATAATTGAGGAGGATAGGATACGCGGAATGCACAGAGAAAAACAAAGTGTTTTTTTTTTTTTTATCTTCAAAGACTAATGACTTTAACCTAAAGCATTTAATAAAGACATTTATAGTACAATAGAATGGCAATGAGAGGGGCTAATTACAGTGTGGGAAAGAGCTCACAGCAGTGACGAGTTGAGGTGCTCAGAGGCTTGACCAGTGCAGGACAGGATATACTGTACTCGATACCATCTACTGCATCTTACCCATGCCGTTCTGTACCATCACTCATTCATATATCTTTATGTACGTATTCTTTATCCCTTTACCCTTTAAGGTAGTAGTTGTGGAATTGTTAGGTTAGATTACTCGTTGGTTATTACTGCATTGTCGGAACTAGAAGCACAAGCATTTCGCTACACTCGCATTAACATCTGCTAACCATGTGTATGTGACCAATAAAATTTGATTTGATTTAACTGATTAGACAAAAGACAATAAAAACAACACACTACACAGTGAGACAAAAGACAATAAAAACAACACACTACACAGTGAGACAAAAGACAATAAAAACAACACACTACACAGTGAGACAAAAGAGATCCTAATGAGTTAGTACAAGCAAGGAGTAAAATCACTGATGTGTAATAATGTGATTGTGTTTGTGATTGACTCTACATGCAGTAGTGAGAGAACATTCATAGTGGTACTCGCAGTGATTGGTAGAGGTAACATTCAATGTGCCAGGGGATGAGAGGGCACATGAGACATGGTTTCAGTTCATGTCAGGGGATTGAGTTGACAATGGCAGTGGAGTGGAGCATTCATCACCTCTTAATCACTGAACAGGTGGGGGACTCAGCTGTAAATACTAACAGCAGAGACATTCCATGACAGCTGCGCCATCGTAGGTTTGGACAACGAGTTTATCTACGAAGTTTAACTCAAGACGTCTCAAACTTCTTAAAGTCAAACACAGACTGCGCATCTCGCCCACTTGACACATCAAAAGTATCCCAAGAAACGTTCCTGAGTAAAAACCCAGATCGTCCCACATACCTGAGGGTGACTGACAACTGCAAGCAGACCGATTGAAACGCTATTTAGCGCGCACCGCTAACTAAGCTAGCCTTTTCACATCCGTTACACTCACCCCCCTTTTGACCTCCTGCTTTTCCGCAGCAACCAGTGATCCGGGTCACTGCACCAATGTAACAGTATAACTTTAGACCGTCCCCTCGCCTGGGCGCCAACCACAGACCCTCTGCACACATCAACAACTGACACCCACGAAGCATCGTTACCCATCACTCCACTAAAGCTGCTGCCATTGCAGAGCAAAGGGAAACTACTACTTCAAGGTCTCAGAGCAAGTGACGTAACCGATTGAAACGCTATTTAGCGCGCACCACCGCTATCTAGGCTAGCCGTTTCACATCCGTTACACATAGGTCCCAGAGTGGTGGGGCAATATTTACCCCATGGGGCCTGGAGTTTTTCCTTATATGTTAACCTAACTAGGAAAACTCTGGGCCTTTATGTATGACCGTGATTAATCAGTTGTAAAAAGGTTTGATATGGACTATGATGCGACCAGTTTTTCCTAATTAGGTCACATGGTGTAAAAAGAACTCCTGGCCCTGCGAGGATGAAAACCCTGTCAAACTGCAGCTACCTTATATTGGTTCATATAAATTGTATTTAGACTAGATGAGGAGGGGGATTTCCTCTACCCAGACACATAGACAATAAACGATAGACAATAGAACTCACAGGGCTGAACTTGATTCATGCATGTCTTTGCAACTGTAGGCCTTATATCAAATATACTCACATTATCACTATTATGTTGATTGATTAATTTCAGTTAATCATTTTTTATTAAGAAAACTAAGGTAACTGAGCTAAACGACTACCGCCCCGTAGCACTCACTTCCGTCATCATGAAGTGCTTTGAGAGACTAGTCAAGGACCATATCACCTCCACCCTACCTGACACCCTAGACCGACTCCAATTTGCTTACCGCCCAAATAGGTCCACAGACGATGCAATCTCAACCACACTGCACACTGCCCTAACCCACCTGGACAAGAGGAATACCTATGTGAGAATGCTGTTCATCGACTACAGCTCGGCATTCAACACCATAGTACCCTCCAAGCTCGACCCCGCCCTGTGCAACTGGGTACTGGACTTCCTGACGGGCCGCCCCCAGGTGGTGAGGGTAGGCAACAACATCTCCTCCCCGCTGATCCTCAACACGGGGGCCCCACAAGGGTGCGTTCTGAGCCCTCTCCTGTACTCCCTGTTCACCCACGACTGCGTGGCCACGCATGCCTCCAACTCAATCATCAAGTTTGCGGACGACACAACAGTGGTAGGCTTGATTACCAACAACGACGAGACGGCCTACAGGGAGGAGGTGAGGGCCCTCGGAGTGTGGTGTCAGGAAAATAACCTCACACTCAACGTCAACAAAACTAAGGAGATGATTGTGGACTTCAGGAAACAGCAGAGGGAACACCCCCCTATCCACATCGATGGAACAGTAGTGGAGAGGGTAGCAAGTTTTAAGTTCCTCGGCATACACATCACAGACAAACTGAATTGGTCCACTCACACAGACAGCGTCGTGAAGAAGGTGCAGCAGCGCCTCTTCAACCTCAGGAGGCTGAAGAAATCCGGCTTGTCACCAAAAGCACTCACAAACTTCTACAGATGCACAATCGAGAGCATCCTGGCAGGCTGTATCACCGCCTGGTACGGTAACTGCTCCGCCCTCAACCGTAAGGCTCTCCAGAGGGTAGTGAGGTCTGCACAACGCATCACCGGGGGCAAACTACCTGCCCTCCAGGACACCTACACCACCCGATGTTACAGGAAGGCCATAAAGATCATCAAGGACATCAACCACCCGAGCCACTGCCTGTTCACCCCGCTATCATCCAGAAGGCGAGGTCAGTACAGGTGCATCAAAGCTGGGACCGAGAGACTGAAAAACAGCTTCTATCTCAAGGCCATCAGACTGTTAAACAGCCACCACTAACATTGAGTGGCTGCTGCCAACACACTGTCATTGACACTGACCCAACTCCAGCCACTCTAATAATGGGAATTGATGGGAAATGATGTAAATATATCACTAGCCACTTTAAACAATGCTACCTTATATAATGTTACTTACCCTACATTATTCATCTCATATGCATATGTATATACTGTACTCTACATCATCGACTGTATCCTTATGTAACACATGTATCACTAGCCACTTTAACTATGCCACTTTGTTTACTTTGTCTACACACTCATCTCATATGTATATACTGTACTCGATACCATCTACTGTATGCTGCTCTGTACCATCACTCATTCATATATCCTTATGTACATATTCCTTATCCCCTTACACTGTGTATAAGACAGTAGTTTTGGAATTGTTAGTTAAAAAAGCAGACTTTTCCCAAATGTTTCTCTCCTCATTGGTCAGGGGTTTTAAAGTCTCTCCTCATTGGTCAGGGGTTTTAAAGTCTCTCCTCATTGGTCAGGGGTTTTAAAGTCTCTCCTCATTGGTCAGGGGTCGGACTTTTCCCAAATGTTTGTATTTTACATTGTTTATATGTCAAAATTTTTAAATCACAAACATTATTTAGAGCCTTTAACCCCCTCCTTACCTATTCACAACTTAACCCGCAAAGACAATGAATGCGCTGTTGCCAACTCCTCAGTAAGGAAAGTAGCTATTGATTGTCCTAAAAAGTCACTAAATGACATCATCGCCCAATTTGCATAATTGGCCATGTGCATGTAATTGTGATGGATGCTGTAGGAGAGAGGAATAATGTCGTGGGAGAGACAAAAAGTGAGTAAAAAACACCCTAAATATTAACTTTCTTCTGTCGATTCAAGTTTTTTTTTTAAATGTCACAATTCCAACCCTCATCCCAAGGTTCTGACTCTGGCTTGAGACCGGCAAAAGTGACCCAAAGTGTAGGACGTTGGTACCCAGCCAGGCTATAATGTGTCTCTTCTCACTGAATGACAAATGGATGAATGGGTGATTAATTGTGCACGTTACTTCACAATAACATGTAAATGAGGCGGGCGAAGAGGTTGATTTCATTTAGAACAACAGTGTAATGGTGAGTTTGTATTCAATCATTTTATCTGGGAAGGACAATGCTTTTTTGGTGGTAGGAATCGTCTGCTAGGTATTTTTGGAATGGAGGAGGAGAGTGATTAGTTGTAGTATACTTCCGACAAAACAAACCATCATAGCGAGCTAGCAAGAGACGGAGAGAGAGGAGAGGGGCATTGAATAGGCAGATCGGCAAACCGAGTCAGAACTGTGCCTATCCATCAGCAATCTGAAGCTGTATCTCACAATGGAATTCTGTTTTTTGCAATACCTTGCCTTGAAATGTCTCAGAACTTCAGTAAAGGCTTATCATCAATGAATAGGCTATGATATTCTACAAGCAAAAGAACGACAAAACACACGCATCATTATTTTTAAAAATGTTAAATAATTCATAGGTAACAAACAAACAGCGAGTAGCAGCAGTGTACGGGGGGGGGGGGGTCAATGTAAATTGTCCGGTGGCCATTTTTATGAATTGTTCAGCAGTCTAATGGCTTGGGGGTAGAAGCTGTTAAGTAGCATTTTGGACCTAGACTTGGCGCTCTGGTACCACTTGCCGTGCGGTAGCAGAGAAAACAGTCTATGACTTGGGTGACTGGAGTCTCTGACAATTTTATGGGCTTTCCTCTGACACCGCCTATTATATAGGTCCTGGATGGAAGGAAGCTTGGCCCCAGTGATGTACTGGGCCATACGCACTACCCTCTGTAGTGCCTTGTGGTCGGAGGCCGAGCAGTTGCCATACCAGTCAGGATGCTCTCAATAACGCAGCTGCAGAACTTTTTGAGGATCTGGGGACCATTGCTAAATCTGTCTCCTGAAAGAGAAATGTTTTTTGTCGTGCCCTCTTCACAACTGACTTGGTATGTTTGGACCAAGATAGTTGGTTGGTGATGTGGACACCAAGGAACTTGAAGCTCTCGACCCGCTCCACTACAGCCCTGTTGCTGTTAATGGGGGCCTGTTCGGCCAACCTTCTGTAGTCCACGATCAGCTCCTTTGACTTGCTCACATTGAGGAAGAGGTTGTTATCCTGGCACCACACTGCCAGTTCTCTGACCTCCTCCCTATAGGCCATCTCATTGTTGTCGGTGATTAGGCCTACCACTGTTGTTAATGATGGTGTTGGAGTTGTGTTTGCTGATGGCCATATAGAGCTGGTCTTAGTGCCAGCTTCGTTCTGTGGTGGTAAATAGACTGCTACGAATAATATAGATGAGAACTCTCTTGGTAGATAGTGTGGTCTACAGCTTATCATAAGGTACTCTACCTCAGACGAGCAATACCTCAAGACTTCTTTAATATTAGACATCGCGCACCAGCTGTTATTGACAAAAAGACACACACCCCCACCCCTCGTCTTACCAGAGGTAACGTCTCTGTTCTTCCGGTTTCGGAAAATCGCACCATATTGTCCATTTCTTCATTCAGCCTCGGTGAAACATAAGATGTTACGGTTTTTAATGTCCCGTTGGTAGTATAATAATAGTTGGTCATCAATTTTATTTTCTAACAATTGCACGTTAGCAAGAAGAAATTGAAGGCTCGCCTACGGATTCTCAGAAGGATCCAGCGTTGTTAGGGTTTTTAATTTTTTATTTTACTAGGCGAGTCAGTTAATAAGAACAAATTCTTATTTTCAATCACGGCCTAGGAACAGTGGGTTTAACTGCCTTGTTCAGGGGCAGAACGACAGATTTGTACCTTGTCAACCCGGGGATTTGAACTTGCAACCTTGCGGTTACTAGTCCAACGCTCTAACCACTAGGCTACCCACAGATCCTAATTTAATTTAACCATTTTAACATTCACACCCCTCATTGTGATCAATTCCATTTCAATTCCAGTCAATTCAAAAAGTAAACCAAATTCCAATTGGAATTTCAGTGTACTTCCTAAATTGACTGGAATTGAAATGGAATTGATCCCAACTCTGGTTTGCACTGGGATGTGACACATGTCCCAGTGTGTCACATCCATGACTCCTAGGTGGTCCAGGTGCTTCAAGACATCCATAACAGTCTGAAAGCCTCATCCACTCTCAATGTATCCTCCTCTCCTTTCTCCTCACCATTCCTTCCACAAACCTCCTCAATAATCCATAGACTCATCAAATCAAATGTATTTATATAGCCCTTCGTACATCAGCTGATATCTCAAAGTGCTGTACAGAAATCCAGCCTAAAACCCCAAACAGCAAGCAATGCAGGTGTAGAAGCAAGGTGGCTAGGAAAAACTCCCTAGAAAGGCCAAAACCTAGGAAGAAACCTAGAGAGGAACCAGGCTATGTGGGGTGGCCAGTCCTATTCTGGCTGTGCCAGGTGGAGATTATAACAGAACATGGCCAATATGTTCAAATGTTCATAAATGACCAACATGGTCAAATAATAATAGTCACAGGCAGAACAGTTGAAACTGGAGCAGCAGCACGGCCAGGTGGACTGGGGACAGCAAGGAGTCATCATGTCAGGTAGTCCTGAGGCATGGTCCTAGGGCTCAGGTCCTCCGAGAGAGAGAAAGAAAGAGAGAATTAGAGAGAGCATACTTAAATTCACACAGGACACCGGATAGGACAGGAGAAGTACTCCAGATATAACAAACTGACCCTAGCCCCCCAACACATAAACTACTGCAGCATAAATACTGGAGGCTGAGACAGGAGGGGTCAGGAGACACTGTGGCCCCATCTGATGATACCACCGGACAGGGCCAAACAGGAAGGATATAACCCTACCCACTTTGCCAAAGCACAGCCCCCACACCACTAGAGGGATATCTTCAACCACCAACTTACCATCCTGAGACAAGGCCGTAGACTCCTTATCAGACATTCTGTCAAAGATGTTCAGTGCCTCCAGAGAGGACCAAACATCTTGGTTCGTACTCATCATCAGATATCTCATAACCCAGGGTCAGGGTTCACAGCTCATCTCCTTGAGGGTTGCAGTCAGGATGATTTTAGTTTTAATTTGTTCAGTGCCCCCAGAGAGGACCAAACATCTTGGTTGTGTTCATTTGCCACAAAAATAGAAGAAAGTGGACTGAAACAGAGACTGGACACATGTCCAAGAAACACACATTTTACACCAGTTTCAAAACATTTTGTTGTGATGTACCCTTCAGAGGTAACCCTGCTTTCCCCGGTATAAACCAGTCACTGAAAACTAAAAACAACTGAGGTAACCCTGCTTTCCCCGGTATAAACCAGTCACTGAAAACTAAAAACAACTGTCCCTGCTTTCCCCGGTATAAACCAGTCACTGAAAACTAAACACAACCCTGATAAACCAGTCACTGAAAACTAAAAACAACTGAGGTAACCCTGCTTTCCCGGTATAAACCAGTCACTGAAAACTAAACACAACTGAAACCCTAAACCAACTGAGGTAACCCTGCTTTCCCCGGTATAAACCAGTCACTGAAAACTAAAAACAACTGAGGTATCCCTGCTTTCCCCGGTATAAACCAGTCACTGAAAACTAAAAACAACTGAGGTATCCCTGCTTTCCCCGGTATAAACCAGTCACTGAAAACTAAACACAACTGAGGTAACCCTGCTTTCCCCGGTATAAACCAGTCACTGATTTAAATGGCCACAACTAAAAACAACATAACTGCATTCCTCAAAACCTAAGAGTTGTGTACCTCTCTGCTCTCAATCCAACCGTGTTGCCACTGATTAACAGATGTCCTACCTTACCAGTTACCTAACATAGTCCCTCTCTCTAGAATAACCCTGTCAGGCTTACCCTCTCTAGAATAACCCTACCAGGCTTACCCTCTCTAGAATAACCCTGTCAGGCTTACCCTCTCTAGAATAACCCTGTCAGGCTTACCCTCTCTAGAATAACCCTACCAGGCTTACCCTCTCTAGAATAACCCTGTCAGGCTTACCCTCTCTAGAATAACCCTGCCAGGCTTACCCTCTCTAGAATAACCCTGTCAGGCTTACCCTCTCTAGAATAACCCTGCCAGGCTTACCCTCTCTAGAATAACCCTGTCAGGCTTACCCTCTCTAGAATAACCCTGCCAGGCTTACCCTCTCTAGAATAACCCTGTCAGGCTTACCCTCTCTAGAATAACCCTGCCAGGCTTACCCTCTCTAGAATAACCCTGCCAGGCTTGCCCTCTCTAGAATAACCCTGTCAGGCTTACCCTCTCTAGAATAACCCTACCAGGCTTACCCTCTCTAGAATAACCCTGTCAGGCTTACCCTCTCTAGAATAACCCTGTCAGGCTTACCCTCTCTAGAATAACCCTGTCAGGCTTACCCTCTCTAGAATTAGAATAACCCTGCCAGGCTTGCCCAGCCATGGAATAGGGGCAGCAGTGTAGCCTAGTGGTTAGAGCAAGGGCAAGCCTGACTAGTAACCGAAAGGTTGCAAGATCGAATCCCCGAGCTGACAAGATACAAATCTGTCGTTCTGCCCCTGAACAGGCAGTTAACCCACTGTTCCTAGGCCGTCATTGTAAAATAAGAATTTGTTCTTAACTGACTTGCCTAGTTAAATAAAGGTAAAATAAAATAAAAAATAGTTGTTAATGCATGCAAAGACCTTTTCCTCTTCAAGATGGCGCTCTGTGAGGAAGGCAGAATACAGACCCGCGAGCTGCTTTCCTCTTCAATAACTGTAATAACGGTATTATTGTTTAATGGCATGATGACATTTTTTGTTTTAAAATATGCATTTACAGTGCCTTCGTAAAGTATTAAGACCTCTTGACTTTTTCCACATTTTGTTGCGTTACAGCCTTATTCTAAAATTGATCAATTGATCAATCTACACACCATGCCCCGTAATGAGAAGCAAAAACATTTTTAGCAAATTTAGCAAAAAAAGTTAACAGAAATACCTTATTTACATAAGTATTCAGAAATTGAGCTCAGGTGCATCCTGTTTCCATGGATCATCCATGAAACGTTTCTCCAACTTGATTGGAGTCCACCTGTGGTAAATTCAACTGATTGTACATTATTTTAAAAGGCACACACCTGTCTATATAAGGTCTCACAGTTCAAATTGCATGTCAGAGCAAAAACCAAGCCATGAAATCAAAGGAATTGTCCGTAGAGCTCCGAGACAGGATTGTGTCGAGGCGCAGATTTGGGGAAGGGTACCAAAAAATGTCTGCAGCATTGAAGGTCCCCAAGAACACAGTGGCCTCCATCATTCTTGAATGGAAGAAGATTGGAACCCTAGAGCTGGCCACCCGACCAAACTGAGCAATCTGTTATTATATAATAAGGCTCTAGAACATAACTAAATGTATTGAATCCATTATAGAATAAGGCTCTAGAACACAACAAAATGTATTGAATCCATTATAGAATAAGGCTCTAGAACACAACAAAATGTATTTAATCTATTATAGAATAAGGCTCTAGAACACAACAAAATGTATTGAATCCATTATAGAATAAGGCTCTAGAACACAACAAAATGTAATGAATCCATTATAGAATAAGGCTCTAGAACACAACAAAATGTAATGAATCCATTATAGAATAAGGCTCTAGAACACAACAAAATGTAATGAATCCATTATAGAATAAGGCTCTAGAACACAACAAAATGTGGAAAAAGTCAAGCGATCTGAATACTTTCTGAAGGCACTGTAAGTCGTTTTTTTATTGATCTTTCAGATGCTGAGATGAAACCACCAAGCGGAGGACCAAAAGAAGGCGATGAGCTTGACTACCTTTCAGGAGAGGCCATATAGTCAAGCCAACACATCCAGACCAACCTAAACCCACAGCTAACATCCTAGCCTTCGGGGATTTGACAGAAATCATAATAATAATTGTTCTATTGTTTTATGTGTTGAAATTGTCACACAAAAAAAGTATAATAATTTAAAAATAAAACTAGCTTACCCGGCCCAGAACACACTGCAATACATACGGACACAGAGTTGTCTGTGTGTCATACACTGGCCGACATTTGGGCTTTTATCTAAGTCAGTACTGGAAGAGCAAAGCAAATGTTTAGTAGCAAACAGTATAGGAGTATTTCCATTAAATTAAAAATACTGAAGCACACAGTTGGGAATCAGTGAAACTCCACTCATCGTCAAGCTTTAATTACTTGAATCAGCTGTGTAGTTCTAGGACAAAAAAAAAACCCAAATGGTTTGGTAAACCCTGCCCTAGGCCACAACACATCACTAGTTCTCAACACCAAATCATTGTTCGCAATTTGTATAAAATCCTTTTTTAGTATTAACAATGTATCTTTTAGATAATAAAAAAATATGTATGATTTGTATTTGTATGATGTATGTCAAGGTTTTCATGAAATATGCCAGTTACAAATAGCCTAAGAGTTCAACTTTAAAAAAAAACTATAATATATGAATAGAAAGTCTACTGTATTTAACCAGGGAGGCAAGTTGAGAACAAGTTCTCATTTACAACTGCGACCTGGCCAAGATAAATCAAAGCAGTTCGACACATACAACGACACAGAGTTACACATGGAGTAAAACAAACATACAGTCAATAATACAGTATAAACAAGTCTATATATAATGTGAGCAAATGAGGTGAGATAAGGGAGGTAAAGGCAAAAAAAGGCCATGGTGGCAAAGTAAATACAATATAGCAAGTAAAACACTGGAATGGTAGATTTGCAGTGGAAGAATATGCAAAGTAGAAATAGAAATAATGGGGTGCAAAGGAGCAAAATAAATAAATACAGTAGGGGGAGAGGTAGTTGTTTGGGCTAAATTATAGATGGGCTATGTACAGGTGCAGTAATCTGTGAGCTGCTCTGACAGCTGGTGCTTAAAGCTAGTGAGGGATATAAGTGTTTCCAGTTTGAGATTTTTGTAGTTCATTCCAGTCATTGGCAGCAGAGAACTGGAATGAGAGGTGGCCAAAGCAGGAATTGGTTTTGGGGGTGACCAGAGAGATATACTGGAGCGCGTGCTACAGGTGGGTGCTGTTATGGTGACCAGCGAGCTGAGAAAAGAGGGGACTTTACCTAGCAGGGTCTTGTAGATAACCTGTAGCCAGTGGGTTTGGCGACGAGTATGAAGCGAGGGCCAGCCTACTAGAGCATACAGGTCGCAGTGGTGGGTAGTATATGAAGCTTTGGTGACAAAACATATGCCACTGTGATAAACTGCATCCAATTTTTTGAGTAGGGTATTGGAGGCTATTTTGTAAATGACATCGCCGAAGTCGAGGATTGGTAGGATGGTCAGTTTTACGAGGGTATGTTTGGCAGCATGAGTGAAGGATGCTTTGTTGCGAAATAGGAAGCCAATTATAGATTTAACTTTGGATTGGAGATGTTTGATGTGAGTTCTGGAAGGAGAGTTTACAGTCTAACCAGACACCAAGGTATTTGTAGTTGTCCACAAATTCTAAGTCAGAACTGTCATGTTTTGTCTTATATTGTCTTGTCATTTTGCTTTTCCTTCTGTTCGTTTTCCCCCTGCTGGTCTTTTTAGGTTCGTTCCCCTTTTTCTCTCCCCCTCTCTCTCTCTCTTCTCTCTATCGTTCCGTTCCTGCTCCCAGCTGTTCCTATTCCCCTAATCAATCATTTAGTCTTCCCACACCTGTTCCCTATCTTTTCCCCTGATTAGAGTCCCTATTTCTCCCCTTGTTTTCCGTTTCTGTCCTGTCGGATCCTTGTATATTGTTCACCGTGCTGTGTCTCTGTATCGCCCTGTCGTGTCGTGTTTCCCTCAGATGCTGCGTGGTGAGCAGGTGTCTGAGTCTGCTACGGTCAAGTGCCTTCCCGAGGCAACCTGCAGTTTATGATCGAGTCTCCAGTCTGTTCTCGTCATTACGAGTGGAATTGTTCTTTATGCTTTATTTACCGCTCCGATTTGTCTAGGAGTATTGAATATTTACTTTACTGGATTAAAGACTCTGTTTTCGCCAAGTCGCTTTTGGGTCCTCATTCACCTGCATAACAGAAGGATCCGACCAAAGTATGGACCCAGCGACTACAGACGCTCGTAACACTGCCGTCGAGATCCAAGGAGCCATGCTCGGCAGACACGAGCAGGAATTGTCTGCTGCTCGTCATGCCGTGGAGAACCTGGCCGCTCAGGTTTCCGACCTCTCTGGACAGTTCCAGAGTCTTCGTCTCGTGCCACCTGTTACTTCCTGGTCTGCCGAGCCTCCGGAACCTAGGGTTAATAACCCACCTTGCTACTCCGGGCAGCCCACGGAGTGCCGCTCCTTTCTCACCCAGTGTGATATTGTGTTCTCTCTCCAACCCAACACATACTCTAGAGAGAGAGCTCGGGTTGCTTACGTCATTTCACTCCTTACTGGCCGGGCTCGAGAGTGGGGCACAGCTATCTGGGAGGCAAGGGCTGATTGTTCTAACAATTACCAGAACTTTAAAGAGGAGATGATTCGGGTTTTTGACCGTTCAGTTTTTGGTAGGGAGGCTTCTAGGGCCCTGGCTTCCCTATGCCAAGGTGATCGATCCATAACGGATTACTCTATAGAGTTTCGCACTCTTGCTGCCTCTAGTGACTGGAACGAGCCGGCGCTGCTCGCTCGTTTTCTGGAGGGACTCCACGCAGTGGTTAAAGATGAGATTCTCTCCCGGGAGGTTCCTTCCAGTGTGGACTCTTTGATTGCTCTCGCCATCCGCATAGAACGACGGGTAGATCTTCGTCACCAGGCTCGTGGAAGAGAGCTCGCGTCAACGGTGTTTCCCTGCTCCGCATCGCAACCATCTCCCTCCTCTGGCTCAGAGACTGAGCCCATGCAGCTGGGAGGTATTCGCATCTCGACTAAGGAGAGGGAACGGAGGATCACCAACCGCCTGTGCCTCTATTGCGGACTTGCTGGACATTTTGTCAATTCATGTCCAGTAAAAGCCAGAGCTCATCAGTAAGCGGAGGGCTACTGGTGAGCGCTACTACTCAGGTCTCTCCATCTAGATCCTGTACTACTATGTCGGTCCATCTACGCTGGACCGGTTCGGGTGCTACATGCAGTGCCTTGATAGACTCTGGGGCTGAGGGTTGTTTCATGGACGAAACATGGGCTCGGAAACATGACATTCCTTTCAGACAGTTAGACAAGCCTACGCCCATGTTTGCCTTAGATGGTAGTCATCTTCCCAGTATCAGATTTGAGACACTACCTTTAACCCTCACAGTATCTGGTAACCACAGTGAGACTATTTCTTTTTTGATTTTTCGTTCACCTTTTACACCTGTTGTTTTGGGTCATCCCTGGCTAGTATGTCATAATCCTTCTATTAATTGGTCTAGTAATTCTATCCTATCCTGGAACGTTTCTTGTCATGTGAAGTGTTTAATGTCTGCCATCCCTCTCGTTTCTTCTGTCCCCACTTCTCAGGAGGAACCTGGCAATTTGACAGGAGTGCCGGAGGAATATCATGATCTGCGCACGGTCTTCAGTCGGTCCTGATTGTAGTATTGATCTCCTTCCGGGGACCACTCCTCCTCGGGGTAGACTATACTCTCTGTCGGCTCCCGAACGTAAGGCTCTCGAGGATTATTTGTCTGTGTCTCTTGACGCCGGTACCATAGTGCCTTCTTCCTCTCCGGCCGGGCGGGGTTTTTTTGTTAAGAAAAAGGACGGTACTCTGCGCCCCTGCGTGGATTATCGAGGGCTGAATGACATAACGGTTAAGAATCGTTATCCGCTTCCCCTTATGTCATCAGCCTTCGAGATTCTGCAGGGAGCCAGGTGCTTTACTAAGTTGGACCTTCATAATGCTTACCATCTCGTGCGCATCAGAGAGGGGGACGAGTGGAAAACGGCGTTTAACACTCCGTTAGGGCATTTTGAGTACCGGGTTCTGCCGTTTGGTCTCGCCAATGCGCCAGCTGTTTTTCAGGCATTAGTTAATGATGTTCTGAGAGACATGCTGAACATCTTTGTTTTTGTCTACCTTGACGATATCCTGATTTTTTCACCGTCACTCGAGATTCATGTTCAGCACGTTCGACGTGTTCTCCAGCGCCTTTTAGAGAATTGTCTCTACGTGAAGGCTGAGAAGTGTTCTTTTCATGTCTCCTCCGTTACTTTTCTCGGTTCCGTTATTTCCGCTGAAGGCATTCAGATGGATTCCGCTAAGGTCCAAGCTGTCAGTGATTGGCCCGTTCCAAGGTCACGTGTCGAGTTGCAGCGCTTTCTAGGTTTCGCTAATTTCTATCGGCGTTTCATTCGTAATTTCGGTCAAGTTGCTGCCCCTCTCACAGCTCTTACTTCTGTCAAGACGTGTTTTAAGTGGTCCGGTTCTGCCCAGGGAGCTTTTGATCTTCTAAAAGAACGTTTTACGTCCGCTCCTATCCTCGTTACTCCTGACGTCACTAGACAATTCATTGTCGAGGTTGACGCTTCAGAGGTAGGCGTGGGAGCCATTCTATCCCAGCGCTTCCAGTCTGACGATAAGGTTCATCCTTGCGCTTATTTTTCTCATCGCCTGTTGCCATCTGAACGCAACTATGATGTGGGTAACCGCGAACTGCTCGCCATCCGCTTAGCCCTAGGCGAATGGCGACAGTGGTTGGAGGGGGCGACCGTTCCTTTTGTCGTTTGGACAGACCATAAGAACCTTGAGTACATCCGTTCTGCCAAACGACTTAATGCTCGTCAAGCTCGTTGGGCGTTGTTTTTCGCTCGTTTCGAGTTTGTGATTTCTTACCGTCCGGGTAGCAAGAACACCAAGCCTGATGCCTTATCCCGTCTTTTTAGTTCTTCTGTGGCTTCTACTGATCCCGAGGGGATTCTTCCTTATGGGCGTGTTGTCGGGTTGACAGTCTGGGGAATTGAAAGACAGGTTAAGCAAGCACTCACGCACACTGCGTCGCCGCGCGCTTGTCCTAGTAACCTTCTTTTCGTTCCTGTTTCCACTCGTCTGGCTGTTCTTCAGTGGGCTCACTCTGCCAAGTTAGCTGGTCATCCCGGTGTTCGAGGCACTCTTGCTTCTATTCGACAGCGCTTTTGGTGGCCGACTCAGGAGCGTGACACGCGCCGTTTCGTGGCTGCTTGTTCGGACTGCGCGCAGACTAAGTCAGGTAACTCTCCTCCTGCCGGTCGTCTCAGACCGCTCCCCATTCCTTCTCGACCATGGTCTCACATCGCCTAGACTTCATTACCGGTCTGCCTTTGTCTGCGGGGAAGACTGTGATTCTTACGGTTGTCGATAGGTTCTCTAAGGCGGCACATTTCATTCCCCTCGCTAAACTTCCTTCCGCTAAGGAGACGGCACAAATCATCATCGAGAATGTATTCAGAATTCATGGCCTCCCGTTAGACGCCGTTTCAGACAGAGGCCCGCAATTCACGTCACAGTTTTGGAGGGAGTTCTGTCGTTTGATTGGTGCGTCCGTCAGTCTCTCTTCCGGGTTTCATCCCCAGTCTAACGGTCAAGCAGAGAGGGCCAATCAGACGATTGGTCGCATACTACGCAGCCTTTCTTTCAGAAACCCTGCGTCTTGGGCAGAACAGCTCCCCTGGGCAGAATACGCTCACAACTCGCTTCCTTCGTCTGCTACCGGGTTATCTCCGTTTCAGAGTAGTCTGGGTTACCAGCCTCCTCTGTTCTCATCCCAGCTTGCCGAGTCCAGCGTTCCCTCCGCTCAAGCGTTTGTCCAATGTTGTGAGCGCACCTGGAGGAGGGTGAGGTCTGCACTTTGCCGTTACAGGGCACAGACTGTGAGAGCCGCCAATAAACGTAGGATTAAGAGTCCAAGGTATTGTTGCGGCCAGAGAGTGTGGCTTTCCACTCGCAACCTTCCTCTTACGACAGCTTCTCGTAAGTTGACTCCGCGGTTCATTGGTCCGTTCCATGTCTCCCAGGTCGTCAATCCTGTCGCTGTGCGACTTGCTTCTTCCGCGACATCTTCGTCGCGTCCATCCTGTCTTCCATGTCTCCTGTGTCAAGCCCTTTCTTCGCACCCCCGTTCGTCTTCCCTCCCCCCTCCCGTCCTTGTCGAGAGCGCACCTATTTACAAGGTACGTAGGATCATGGACATGCGTTCTCGGGACGGGGTCACCAATACTTAGTGGATTGGGAGGGTTACGGTCCTGAGGAGAGGAGTTGGGTTCCGTCTCGGGACGTGCTGGACCGTTCACTGATTGATGATTTCCTCCGTTGCCGCCAGGATTCCTCCTCGAGTGCGCCAGGAGGCGCTCGGTGAGTGGGGGGTACTGTCATGTTTTGTCTTATATTGTCTTGTCATTTTGCTTTTCCTTCTGTTCGTTTTCCCCCTGCTGGTCTTTTTAGGTTCGTTCCCCTTTTTCTCTCCCCCTCTCTCTCTCTCTTCTCTCTATCGTTCCGTTCCTGCTCCCAGCTGTTCCTATTCCCCTAATCAATCATTTAGTCTTCCCACACCTGTTCCCTATCTTTTCCCCTGATTAGAGTCCCTATTTCTCCCCTTGTTTTCCGATTCTGTCCTGTCGGATCCTTGTATATTGTTCACCGTGCTGTGTCTCTGTATCGCCCTGTCGTGTCGTGTTTCCCTCAGATGCTGCGTGGTGAGCAGGTGTCTGAGTCTGCTACGGTCAAGTGCCTTCCCGAGGCAACCTGCAGTTTATGATCGAGTCTCCAGTCTGTTCTCGTCATTACGAGTGGAATTGTTCTTTATGCTTTATTTACCGCTCCGATTTGTCTAGGAGTATTGAATATTTACTTTACTGGATTAAAGACTCTGTTTTCGCCAAGTCGCTTTTGGGTCCTCATTCACCTGCATAACAAGAACAGTCCAGAGTAGTGATGCTGGAGGGGCGGGCAGGTGCAGGCATCGATTGGTTGAAAAGCATGCATTTAGTTTTACTTCTATTTATGAGCAGTTGGAGGCCACGGAATGAGAGTTGTATGGCATTGAAGCTCGTTTGGAGGTTAGTTAACACAGTGTCCAAAGAAGGGTCAGAAGTATACAGAATGGTGTCGTCTGCGTAGAGGTGGATCAGAGACTCATCAGCAGCAAGAGCGACATCATTGATTTATACAGAGAAGAGAGTCGGCCCAAGATCGAACCCTGTGGCACCCCCGTAAAAAGTGCCAGAGGCCCGGACAACAGGCGCTCCGATTTGACACACTGAACTCTATCAGAGTAGTAGTCGGTGAACCAGGCAATCATTTGAGAAAACAAGGCTATCGAGTCTTCCGATGAGGATGTGGTGATTGACAAGAGTCGAAAGCCTTGGCCAGGTCAATGAATACGGCTGCACATTATTGTTTCTTATCGATGGAGGTTAAGATATTGTTTAGGACCTTGAGCGTGGCTGAGGTGCACCCATGACCAGCTCTGAAACCAGATTGCATAGCGAGAAGGTGCGGTGGGATTCGAAATGGTCGGTAATCTGTTTGTTGACTTTCGAAGACCTTAGAAAGGCAGGGTAGGATAGATATACGTCTGTAGCAGTTTGGGTCTAGAGTGTCCCCCCATTTGAAGTAGGGGGATGACCGCAGATGCTTTCCAATCTTTGGGAATATTAGACGACACGAAAGAGCAACAATTTTGGCAGATAGTTTAAGAAAGGGTCCAGATTGTCTAGCCCGGCTGATTTGTAGGGGTCCAGATTTTTCAGCTCTTTCAGAACATCAGCTGACTGGATTTGGGAGAAGGAGAAATGGTGAAGGCTTGTGCGAGTTGCTGTCGGGGGTGCAGTGCTGTTGACTGGGGTAGGGGTAGCCAGGTGGAAAGCGGGGGCTGTTCGATGCTAATGGAGAACGCCATTTTTGTGTTGGTTAAAGGCAGTCAGGTCTGGAGAGAACCAAGGGCTATATCTGTTCCTGGTTCTAAATTTCTTGAATGGGGCATGCTTATTTAAGATGGTGAGGAAGGCATTTAAAAAAATAACCAGACATCCTCTACTGACGGGATGAGATCAATATCCTTCCAGGATACCCCGGCCAGGTCGATTAGAAAGGCCTGCTCGCTGAAGTGTTTCAGGGAGCGTTTGACAGTGATGAGTGGAGGTCGTTTGACCGCTGACCCATTACGGATGCAGACAATGAGGCAGTGATCGCTGAGATCTTAGTTGAAGACAGCAGAGGTGTATTTAGAGGGCAAGTTGGTTAGGATGATATCTATGAGGGTGCCCGTGTTTACGGCTTTGGGGTTGTACCTGGTAGGTTCATTGATAATTTGTGTGAGATTGAGGGCATCAAGCTTAGATTGTAGGACGAGCTCTGAAGATACATTTTACATTTACATTTAAGTCATTTAGCAGACGCTCTTATCCAGAGCGACTTACAAATTGGTGCATTCACCTTATGACATCCAGTGGAACAGTCACTTTACAATAGTGCATCTAAATCTTAAAGGGGGGGGGATACTTATCCTATCCTAGGTATTCCTTAAAGAGGTGGTCCTTCTGTAGCTCAGTTGGTAGAGCATGGCGCTTGTAATGCCAGGGTAGTGGGTTCGATCCCCGGGACCACCCATACGTAGAATGTATGCACACATGACTGTAAGTCGCTTTGGATAAAAGCGTCTGCTAAATGGCATATATTTATTTATTTATAGGTGGGGTTTCAGGTGTCTCCGGAAGGTGGTGATTGATAGATGGGGGCCATATCAAATCAAATCAAATCAAATGTATTTATATAGCCCTTCGTACATCAGCTGATATCTCAAAGTGCTGTACAGAAACCCAGCCTAAAACCCCAAACAGCAAACAAGGCAGGTGTAAAAGCACATATGGTGTCCAGAGCACAGCTGGGGGCAGAGGGTAGTCTATAGCAGGCGGAAACGGTGAGAGATTTGTTTTTAGAGAGGTGGATTTTTAAAAGTACAAGTTCAAATTGTTTGGGTACAGACCTGGATAGTAGGACAGAACTCTGCAGACTATCTTTGCAGTAGATTGCAACTCACTGCTCAAATGAACAAAGTAGAGTTATTTAGCTATTAATGTGAATTATTTGTCTGTCATGATTTTGTTATCAAGAGTAATTCAATTGTTATACTTTATTTTAAAACAGCCCACAATGTACTTGATCATGTTTGGGGAACAGGCCTTCAACTGTCCTAGGGTCCTCGGGCACATTTATTTTTACTATCAAACCAGGGCAGTAGTCACCTAATGATATAAGTCTGAGTGACACTTGGCTCATGCAATGTAGTGTCCTGTCAACCTTTGCCACCTGTTGTCGTGGGAGCCAGCTGTATTTATATTTTCCCTCAATTTGCTGCATTGGTGTCAGCAGTGGGATGATGGCCGTGTCACAGTTGCATTATATTTTTTTTCCCACACAATAATATGGCTACATAGCCTACTCTACAGTAGCATGCAGTTTGCCAGAATGACAATCGTTTATTCAGGTTCAGTGGTCTTATCAAACTTGACTTTGAATGAGCAATATATATATATATTTATGATTTTTAAATTTAGATGTTGACCACCAACCATTCTGTAGCAGGTAATCAGTGAGAATTTGTGACAGTGGCCACACCGTGCTCGACATCTCTCCACTGTCGGTTTATGGAAAGTGGTGTTTGAGGCGGATGAGAAAATGGCGGCTTCCTGGGCGGCATGAGAACATGTAGCTTTTTTCTCATTTTAATTCAGAATTATCCCGGGTTCAAATTATTAAATTGAGTCCCGCTCTCGATACTTTTTTTTGGATTAAAGTTACAATTTACGAGTAAGTATAGTGTGCTAACGATAACGCGACTAACTTTTTTTCGCGTTTTATTGTGACGGCTAACGTTATCTCCGCCATTTTTCTTGAGGGAAGCTAGCTAGCTTGCTAGCAAGGCTAATACAAAAAATAAAATAACTTATTGCTATGAATGCATCAATGAAAGAGACGTTTAATAAAGAAGTAAAACTTAATTTCGTTATTCTATCATGTTAGGATTTATTAAGGCTGTTCATTTTATAACCAACTTCTGTTTTAATTGGTCAAGAAGGAAATTAGCAAGCTAACGTTAGCTGTAGCCTCCAAGCTGAAAGCTAACATTTTAGCAAGCTAAGAAATTAGCTGTTAGCTTATTTGCTATTTAGCTTTAGCAATTTAGCTATCTGGTTTGTATTGGAATGTCTTGTATAATCTGTCAGTAACGTTATTTCTAATGTTCATTTGCAGCATCCGCTAACGTTAGCTAGCTCACTAGCAAAGATGCTTCACCAAGCTACTAGTGTAGCTTTTTAATTATGTCAAAATGGCGACACCCAGAACAGAAAGGCATGACTTTTTTGGGGGAAAGCTAGCTTGTTACCATCACAGTGCAACAAAACTAAACACCAATAAACATTGGCTGTAAAATTATAATTACTTATGACACTTGAAGGTTTACAGATTGAAACAAGTTGAGAAATAATTTCTGCAAATAAAAACTGCAATAGTATTTCTCCCGGGATAATAATGTTCAATCATAATGTGTCTTGCACATTTATAATCGGTATTGGGTACATATATTACTCTAAATGTATCTGAAACGATTAAACCAGGCAAACCAGGTGCAGGAGCCAGCTGAATTAATATGTGTATTATTAGTCAGGCTGTTGTCTGGATGGTTTGTTTTAGTTTAGTTAGCTACAAGATGGCGGCACCCATCGAATCGCACCGCTTTGCATCCTTGGAAATATAATTCCACAAACACAGAAAATTAAAGCGTCAATTTTTTTAAAAAATAGATTAGTACAACAACAACAACAAAAAAAATAATAATAATTTTGTGCCAAGAGTTCCACAATTTTGATAGCTGTACATTTTCATGTTGTTTCCGGATCTACGTTTCATAGTTTTGTTCTCGGCGTCTTGTTTGCTAAAATGGCGGCTCCCATAGATGGGTTTTTTTCTGCTTCTTCTTGGCTAAATAAACTTGCGAGATAGCAACCACAACCTGGACATATTTATATTCTCTATACAATTATATTACAAGTGGTCTTGAACTGGGAACAACGTATACAACATCTCGATACTATATTTTGTGTTTTGAGTGCAGTATTTTAGTAGGACGCGAGGTTTTTAAATAATAAAATCCTGTTTAACGTTAAAACGTTACCGTAGCCAGCTACTGTTAGCTTGTTGTCAGTTAACGTTAGCTGGCTAGTCCTAACGGATGCTAGCTAACTCGTTAGCTTAGCATTATTATACATTTAGACATTTTAGCTATATTGGAAAGCTTTTCAAGTTGGACATTTTTTTTTCTTTTTCTTCTTCTAACTTCCTTCTCAAAGAGAAAGTGAATCTACCGGCACCATGACATCAGGGACCTCTGGCTCGGTTCTGCAGCCACGGTGGAAGCGGGTGTTGGGTTGGTCCGGCCCTGTCCCTCGGCCCCGACACGGACATCGTGCAGTTGCAATTAAAGAATTGATGGTCGTTTTCGGGGGTGGCAATGAAGGAATTGTGGATGAACTGCATGTGTATAACACAGGTAAGATGATTCGTTGTGTATACATTCGGTATTGTTCATAAATGATTTGCTATGCTACCAAGCTAACAGTTTTTCTTTTTAGCAATTGGATACGAACTTGCCCATCGGCTAATTTGTGCTAGTTAGCGCTACAGCCCATGAAATGGCTAACTAGCACACATATTTTCAACAAGTAGTTATTGCTTTTATCCTCTTAGGCAATGGTCGTTCAACACAGTCGATTACCAATGATCCTCTGTGGTTGTTGTGACAGTGAGTAAGTTGGTGGGTTTAAAGTGTTTATGACTCCTGTTTTGCTCCTATATATTGTTGCAAGGCAATCATGCGCCAGTGTTCACGTGCCGTGAAATTCAATGGGACCAGAAGCTCGCTCGCTTCTTATATGGCTAATGGTACCCAGTGGAGATTGGAGGGAAACTGCAAAGAGAAATGGCGGGTTAAAATTAAAACAAACACCATCAACAAAACCTCTGTAACTGCACAATTAAATATAAAAATATAAACTGACGATTTAATCAATGTTCTGCATTTTAAATAAGCATGCATTTGTGAAAATCCACAGGTAATGGGCATTTCAACGGGTGTGTTGATAACAACAACAAAAAAATGTAAACAACGCAATCCCTTTCACTGGCATCAATTGATTTCTATGGTCTGCCAGTGGTGCAGTATCAGGAATTACTTTACATATTGGCATATTTGATAGAATTCCAGTCATTTCAATGAATGAAATAGAAATTTCTGAAATAGAAATTAATGAAATAGACTAACAGGCTGTGGCTTTTGACAGTCGTTAGTTAAGCAGGTTATTGCCAGTGATCGACTTGGACTGAAATAGGTGCCGTGCTGGTACCATTTATATTTAGGTGCAAGAACACTTTTGAGCTAATATTCTATAAAGTACAGTACTCAAGAAGTAGAATAGTGTTGTCACGATACCAACGTTTTTACTAATAAGATACTGGACCAAGTATCAGGTTACCACAATGAAAATTCAGTGGCCTTAGCGTCCTGTTCGACCCGTCCCCGATTCCTGTTTTCTAAACATTATACGCATGTGTTACACAACCTGTCACTGATATTCACACTTGCTCATCCAGTATTGGAAAGGCCTACCAGTGTTTTGGATGGAGGAATGAATAAACATGCATAATGATGCAGAAGGAGAGAAGCAGGTGAGTGATGGTTGTAGGGGATGCACTAGCATATTTACAGCTGTCACATGAGCATGAACGCGAATTAGACATTATTGGACCAGCACATACAAGAGACCAGCGACCGTTGCTTAGATTCAACAGAATTGGTCAAAACGGCCGACTTTAATAAACATTT
The DNA here is from genome assembly GCF_021184085.1 of Oncorhynchus gorbuscha. Taxonomy (NCBI): domain Eukaryota; kingdom Metazoa; phylum Chordata; class Actinopteri; order Salmoniformes; family Salmonidae; genus Oncorhynchus; species Oncorhynchus gorbuscha. The sequence goes on along the minus strand of NC_060175.1, from coordinate 105,142,944 downwards.
TATAACAAGAGCCAGCAGGTTCTTTAGAACAATTTCGTAGTATCATATGAAACGCTGTATTTCACATATGCTACTTTGGTATTCTAAAGTGTTGGTACCATGGTACTACCTGTGTTTTTATTTTTATTTATTTTTTATTTTGTCTTTATTTAACCAGGCAAGTCAGTTAAGAACAAATTCTTATTTTCAATGACGGCCTGGGAACAAATCTGTCGTTCAGGGGCAGAACGACAGATTTGTACCGTGTCAGCTCGGGGGGGGGATTTGAACTTGCAACCTTCCGGTTACTAGTCCAAAGCTCTAACCACTAGGCTACCGTGCCGCCCGATACCGTGCAACGGTATGTAGATTTGATTAGCCGGCCTGCCCAAGTCAAGCACTGGTTATTACTACAGTAACTTACGGGGTTTTATAATCCATAAATTCAATGTGTTTCAGCCACCAATCAGTGGTTCATTCCTGCTGTCCGTGGCGACATCCCGCCTGGCTGTGCTGCGTATGGGTTCGTGTGCGACGGCACCAGGCTGCTGGTGTTCGGAGGGATGGTGGAATATGGCAAATACAGCAACGATCTGTATGAACTGCAGGTACGTGTTCAGCCCACAGAATTAAGCTCTGACCGTTACTTAGTGGGATTTGGGGTGTAAACTAAAACTAAATAGTTTGTATAAATACCTGTATACCAATTTCCATCCTCCATTTTTAAACCATAGTTAACACACATTCCTTGTCATTTCTATGTTTTGCGTCAGATGTGCTTGAATGGGTATAGCCTAATTAGAGATCTTAGCTCTGTAGGCACAACTGAGCTTGTTAGTGAGTCACTGCATTCATGTTGTCGTTTACTGCGGATCCCTCCTCAGGCCAGTCGCTGGGAGTGGAAGCGTCTGAAGCCCAAGTCTCCTAAGAACGGCCCTCCTCCCTGTCCCCGCCTGGGACACAGCTTCTCCCTGGTAGGGAACAAATGCTTCCTGTTCGGAGGACTGGCTAACGACAGTGAGGACCCCAAGAACAACATCCCCAGGTATATATGATCCACCAGGAACCCCCCCCAAGTATGTGTGTACTGTGTAGCCCACAGTGCATTTGGAGAGTGTTCAGGCCCCTCAACTTTTTCCACATTTTGTTACTGAACAGCCTTTTTTCTAAAATGTATTAAATTGTTTCCCCCCCTCTCTTCAATCTACACACAATACTCCAAAATGACAAAGTAAAAACAGGGTTTTTAGAAATTTTTGAGTATTCACACCCTTTACTCAGTACTTTGTTGAAGCACCTTCGGTAGCGATTACAGCCTCGGGCTTTCTTGGCTATGACACTACAAGCTTGGCACACCTGTATTTGTGTCGTTTCTCCCATTCATGGACATTAAGACTTTTCCTGAAGCCACTCCAGCATTGTCTTGGCTGTGTACTTAGGGTCATTGTCCTGTTGGAAGGTGAACCTTTTCCCCAGTCTGAGGTCCTGAGCGCTCTGGAGCAGGTTTTCATCAAGGATCTCGTTGTACTTTGCTCCGTTCATCTATCCCTTGATCCTGACTAGTCTCCCAGTCCCTGCCTCTGAAAAACATCCCCACAGCATGATGATGCTGCCACCACCATGCTTCACCGTAGGGATGGTGCCAGGTTTCCTCCAGACGTGTTGCTTGGCATTCGTGCCAAAGAGTTCTATCTTGGTTTCATCAGATCAGATCAGAGAATCTTGTTAATCATGGTCTGAGAGTCCTTTCGGTTCCTTTTGGCAAACTGATTGGTGGTGGCTTCCGTCTGTTAACTGTACCATAAAGGCCTGCTTGGTTGAGTGCTGCAGAGATGGTTCTCTTTCTGGAAGATTCTCTCATCTCCACAGAGGAACTCTAGAGCTCTGTCAATGTGACCATTGGGGTTTTGGTCACCTCCCTGACCAAGGCCCTTCTCCACTGATTGCTCAGTTTGTACGGGTGGCCAGCTCTTGGAAGAATCTTGGTGCTTCCAAACTTTTTTCCACTTAAGATTGGTGGAGGTCGCTGTGTTCTTGGGGACCTTCAATGCTGCAGGTTACTACCTCATGAAGCTGGTTGAGAGAATTTCCAAGAGTTTTTTTTTTTTGATCCGTTTAACACCTTTTTTGGTTACCACGTGATGCAATATATGTTATTTCATAATTTTAATGTTTATGACCGAAAAATAGCTTCTGGACATCAGAAGAGTGATTACTCACCTCGGATTGGATGAAGATGTAATTTATTCAATCGGAGACGAAAGATGTACGGCCCCTCCCTGTCCTCTCCTAAATCGGCATCATTCGCATAAAAAAGGATACTCCGATACAAGGTCTGCAGAACCGGGTGTTTGGTGAGAGTTCGTCAGTGAGTGGATAATCTGCCTGTCCTGCTGGCAAAACATGCAAATTACTGGAGGATAAACTTAATGAGCTCCGTTCGAGACTATCCTACCAACGGGACATTTTAAAAATTGTAATCTCTTATCTTTCACCGTGTCGTGGCTGAACAAGGACACGGATAACATATAGTTGGCTGTGCATCAGCAAGACAACCGCAATCTCTGATAAGACGAAGGGATGGGTGAGCTGTGTCTATTTGTCAACAGCTGGTGTGCCATCTCTAATATTAAGGGAGTCTCTTAAGGTTTGCTCACCTGAGGTATAGTAAACTCATAACCTGTCGACTATTTATTTACCAAGAATTTTCATCAATGTTTTTTTCATAGCTGTCTATATACCACCACAAACCGATGCAGGATCTGAGACCGCACTCAACAAGCAGTATAAGGGCATAAGCAAACAAGAGGATGCTCACCCGGAAGTGTCTGGGGACTTTAATGCAGGAAAACTCAAATGTGTTTTTCCCCATTTCTACAAGCATGTTGCATGTGCAATCAGAGGGAGAGAGAAGAAGAAAAACAACTCCAGACCACCTTTTCAACACACACAGAGACTCATACAAAGCTCAACCTCTCCCTTCATTTGGAAAATCTGACCATAATTCTATCCTCCTGATTCTGGCATACAAGCAAATACTCCAGCTGCAAGTATCTGGGGCGGCAGGGTAGCCTAGTGGTTAGAGCGTTGGACTAGTAACCGGAAGGTTGCAAGTTCAAACCCCCGAGCTGACAAGGTCTTTCTGCCCCTGAAAAAGGCAGTTTACCCACTGTTCGTAGGCCATTATTGAAAATAAGAATTTGTTCTTAACTGACTTGCATAGTTAAATAAAGGTAAAATTAAAAAATATAAATATACATAAATATACAACTATATAAATGTATACATAAAGGTAAAATAAAATACCAGCGACTCGCTAAATGATGCGCCACACGACTGTTTTGTTTGCACAGACTGGAATATATTCCCGGGGTTCATCCCATGGCATTGAGGAATATACCACACCAGTCACCGGCCTATGTTGTCCCCACATTGACTGTACATACGTCTCCAAACCAGAGGCCATGGATTACAGGAAGGAAGTTGTTTAATTTATTTAAAATAAAAAAATTGGTCGACCAAAAGTCTTATTAATTACAGACAATTTGGTGTAACATTTTAAATATGTATTTTTCCATATACACCCACCTTATGCGTTTTTAATAAAATCAACTATATGCATCTGATGCTTTATGCGGTTTGATTAAATAAGACCCAAATGACTCGAGTGAGAATAAGATCTAGATATCCAGCGAGAGAGAAAAAAAAACCCTGTAATCTGACCCTCCCCTTCCTGCTGGCTTTCACAGATTCTGGCGTTACTCTCCAGAAGTTGCCTGTAATGGGCTATATAAAGAGCTGGCAACCTTTCTGATGTTTAATGCCAATTTCTTACAATTACGACCTATCTGATTTGTCAGTTATGGATTTCATATGTGGAACGGTTTCATTTAATTTATAATAATGTCTTGAACTCATTGTCACGTGGTTAAGCAAAAGTCTATCGAAATGGAAAAGATACAAACATAAAAATGTAACTTCTATTGCCAACTATGTAAAAAATCGCCTACATAAAGCCAACAAATATAAAGCCTGCAGGTAGAAAATACACTGATCAAAGTAAATATCCTATAAATCACATTGGCTACGCATGGCCTGTCTGCAACGAACTTGAAAAGGTTCAACGATTTATCTTGGGTCCGGCCTGATGCACCTAAATATAAACAGTACCAGCACCTATTTCAGTCCAAGTCGAGCACTGATAAGAAGTAATCGGGCCTATTTTTATAATGTTTTCCACCAGATCAGTGCGTGACATTTTTTTCCTTTTCACGTCGCAGAGTGGTTATCGCAAAGGGCTGGGAAGATTTTTCCAAATATATTAAGGAATAGTCATTCTCAATGGATGTAAACACACTTTGTTTCCTTGCTGTTTTGAGGTGAAGAAAATATGAATCTCCACAGATTTATTTTATTTAACTAGGCAAGTCAGTTAAGAACAAATTCTTATTTTCAATGACAACCTGGGAACAGTGGGTAAACTGCATTGTTCAGGGACAGAACGACAGATTTGTACCTTGTCATCTCGGGGGTTTGAACTTGCAACCTTACGGTTACTAGTCCAACGCTCTGACCACTAGGCTACCCTGCCGCCCCAGATCATTAGTTGTGGTGCGTTAAACCAATCATAAATACTATCGGAGCCACAAATGCAGCATTATTATTATTATATATCATTTGTGCGCAGGGCAGGAAGCCTATAGGCCTACTTCTGAGCGTAATCAGTGTCCTCAATCAACATTGACAGGAGCACTCCCAAACAAATAACAAATGACAATGACTAAATTACATTTAAAAACCTCGGAAATGAAATGAGACACACCTCGTTTCTCACACGTGTTGCGTAATGTTGTGCTCTCTGCAAACAACGTGTCCACTCTGACATTCTGACTCTGACATTCTGACTCTGACAACGGTAAAATGTAATAATCATATATTGAAACGACTGTAACCAAACAAACATTGTAGATTTATAAATTATAGGAGTTAATGCTAAATATACTACTGGTGATTCTATGTAGTGGGGAATTCATGCCACGGTGGCGTTATGAAACAATGAATGTGCACAAATTGGCAGGAGAGCGGAGAGCACATTCTTATAGAGAGGAGTGCATCTGGGCGCTGTTCAATTCGACGTCTGCCATGCAGCTATTACGGTGATACTGCAGAAGTCATAATACACAGCAGTGTAGAGCTGTTGTCAAGGGAGTGAGTTTGTTTATACAGAATGTATCCCCCCCCACCTGCCATCAAAGCCAATCAAAGCTATACAGAGGGGAGGCGCATGACGATGGGGTAATGAGCTTCATTTGAGCTCTCTCTGCATGCCTCCGAAGGGGCCTCTGTAGCGTCACACATTTGTATTAATTTTACATTTTTAAATTTCACCTTTATTTAACCAGGTAGGCTAGTTGAGAACACCTTTATTTAACCAGGTAGGCTAGTTGAGAACACCTTTATTTAACCAGGTAGGCTAGTTGAGAACACCTTTATTTAACCAGGTAGGCTAGTTGAGAACACCTTTATTTAACCAGGTAGGCTAGTTGAGAACACCTTTATTTAACCAGGTAGGCTAGTTGAGAACAAGTTCTCATTTACAACTGCGACCTGGCCAAGATAAAGCATAGCAGTGTGAACAGACAACAGAGTTACACATGGAGTAAACAATAAACAAGTCAATAACACAGGAGAAAGAGTCTATATACATTGTGTGCAAAAGGCATGAGGTAGGCGAATAATTACAATTTAGCAGATTAACACTGGAGTGATAAATGATCAGTTGGTCATGTGCAGGTAGAGATACTGGTGTGCAAAAGAGCAGAAAAGTAAATAAATAAACACAGTATGGGGATGAGGTAGGTAAAATGGGTGGGCTTTTTACCGATGGACTATGTACAGCTGCAGCGATCGATTAGCTGCTCAGATAGCAGATGTTTAAAGTTGGTGAGGGAGATACGTCTCCATATGGAGCCACCGAGGTCATTGGGGCCAGCCCTAATTGCAGACAACATCCGCACTGAGCGAAAGGCTAGAGCTGCAGCTTTCAAGGAGCGGGACACTAATCTGGATGCTTTTGAGACATCTCGCCCTCCAATGAACCATCAAACAGTCAATACCGGACGGAGATGGAATCATACTACACCGGCTCTAACGCTCATTGGATGAATGCATTCTATGCTTTCTTTGAGGCAACAACACTGAACCATGCATGAGACCACCTGCTCTAACGCTCATTGGATGTGTTTGAAAACTATTACGAAGGGAAACCCAGCTGCGAGCGTTCCAGACGAACTGAATGCATTCTATGCTTTCTTTGAGGCAACAACACTGAACCATGCACGAGACCACCTGCTCTTCCGGACGACTGTGATCACGCTCTCCGTAGCCGATGTGAGTAAGACCTTTAAACAGGTCAACATTCACAAGGCCGCAGGGCCAGACGGATTACCCGGACACTTACTCTGAGCATGCACTGACCAACTGTCAAGTGTCTTCACGGACATTTTCAAACTCTCCCTGACCGAGTCTAATACATGTTTCAAGCAGACCAAAGTCCCTGTGCCCAAGAACGCCAAGGTAACCTGTCTAAATGACTACCGCCCCGTAGCACTCATGTCTGTAACCATGAAGGGCTTTGAAAGGCTGGTCATAGTTCACATCAACACCATCATCCCAGAAACTCTAGACCCACTACAATTCGCATACCAACCCAACAGATTCACAGATGAGGGAAATCTCTATTTCACTCCACATTGCCCTTTCCCACCTGGACAAATGGAATACCTACGCGAGGATGCTTTTCGTTGACTACAGCTCAGTGTTCAACACCGTAGTGCTCCCAGAGCATGTCACTAAACCAAGGACCTTCCCTTTGCAATCCTGGACTTCCTGATGGGCCACCCCCAAGTTGTAAGGGTAGGCAACAACTCATCGGCCTCACTGATCCTCAACACGGGGGCCCCTCAGGGGTGCGTGCTTAGTCCCCTCCCTGTGCTCCCTGTTCACCCATGACTGCGTGTCTACGCACGACTCCAACACCATTAAGTTTGCCGACGTCACCTTAACAGCTTCTACCTCCGAACCATAGGACTGCAAAACTGATTCTAGCCATCCCGGATCCGGGATCGTGAATACAGCCTCAAGCTCATTACCATAACGCAATGTTAACTATTCATGAAAATCGCAAATTAAATGAAATAAATAGGCTAGCTCTCAAGCTTAGCCTTTTGTTAACAACACTGTCATCTCAGATTTTCAAAATATGCTTTTCAACCATAGCGAAACAAGCATTTGTGTAAGATTATTGATAGCTAGCGTAGCATTTAGCGTAGCATTCAGCATGCAACATTTTCACAAAAACAAGAAAAGCATTCAAATAAAATAATTTACCTTTGAAGAACTTCAGATGTTTTCAATGAGGAGACTCTCAGATAGCAAATGTTCAGTTTTTCCAAAAATATTATTTGTGTAGGAGAAATCGCTCCGTTTTGTTCGTCACATTTGGCTACCAAAAAAAAATGAAAATTCAGTCATCAAAACACCAAACTTTTTTCCAAATGAACTCCATAATATCGACTGAAACATGGTAAACGTTGTTTAGAATCAATCCTCAAGGTGTTTTTCACATCTCTTCGATGATATATCGTTCGTGAAAGTCTCCTCTCTCCTCTGAATCACATGGCAGAATGCTTGCAGCTGGAGATTACGCACCAATTTCGACAAAGGACACCGGGCGGACACCTGGTAAATGTAGTCTCTTATGGCCAATCTTCCAATGATATGCCTACAAACACGTCACAATGCTGCAGCCACATTGGGGAAACGGCAGAACGTGTAGGCTCGTTCAGGGCGCATTCACAGCCATATAAGGAGACAATGGAAAACAGCGCCTCAAAAATTTTGCTCATTTCCTGTTTGAAGTTTCGCCTGTAGCATCAGTTCTGTGGCACTCACAGATAATATCTTTGCGGTTTTGGAAACGTCAGAGTGTTTTCTTTCCAAAGCTTTCAATTATATGCATAGTCGAGCATCTTGTCGTGACAAAATATCTTGTTTAAAACGGGAACGTTTTAAAAATGAAATACTGCCCCTAGTGTTCCAAGAGGTTAATGAAATGGCTACCCGGACAATTTGCCTTGAACCCCCCCATTTTTATTTATTTATTTAAACTGCTGCTACTTGCTGTTCGTTATCAATGCATAGTCACTTTACCCCTATCATGTACATATTACCTCAGTTAACTTGTACCCCCACACATTGACTTGATACTGGTACCCCATGTATATATAGCCTTTTTATTTAGCTGTTTTTTCTTTTGGTTAGTTATTTTGTTATTTTGTTAATTTACATTTTTTTGTGTGTGCAATTTTCTTACTTTAAAAAATAATTCTGCATTGTTGGTAAAGGGATTGCAAGTAAAGCATTTTCACAGTTAGGTTGAGCTCCTCCTGTTGTATTCCGCACATGTGACAAATAGAATAATAATAATAATAAATAAATAAAATGGTGATTTGAATATAAGGCACAGATTAAGACCTAAACGTTATGTTTCCCTCCTCCACTCAGATACCTGAACGATCTGTATACGTTGGAGCTGCGTGCCGGCTCCAGTGTGGTGGGCTGGGACATCCCCATCACCTACGGGGTGTTGCCCCCGCCCAGAGAGAGCCACACCGCCGTCGTCTACACAGAGAAGACCTCTAGCAAGTCCCGTCTGGTCATCTATGGGGGTATGAGCGGCTGTCGACTGGGGGATTTGTGGACACTAGATATAGGTGAGTGATTGGTCAAATTCCTGACTATTTATTTTTTTTGTTGGGGAAATCAAATCAAGTTCATTTTTCATATGCACAGGATACACGTGGTGTACACGGTGCAATTACATGCATTATTAATGAATTAAACTTGCAGGTTGCATTCTGGGTTTTTTCCTGTATCAAAGGGGAGCTTAGGTGGCAGAGGGTGTGGTAATGGACACACACAGCTGGGTTTCAGAGAACATTTTTTTAGGTGCCCCCATCTTGTCGGTTTAGAGAACGTTTTGAATATTCAAGCTAATTTCCTGTAATTATACATATTTCTCCATTGAGCTGAGAGAGTTTCTGTTTTAAATGTAATTTCCTGCCATTTAAAAAAAAAAAACATTTTAATGAAATTTTTTTTAGTGCCTTCAGAAATTATTCATACCCCTTGATTTATTCCACATTTTGTTGTGTTAACTTCTGAATTCAAAATTTTTCTCACGTATACACACATAATACCCCATAGTGACATCACAATGCCCCATAATGACATCACAATGCCCCATAATGACATCACAATGCCGCATAATGACATCACAATACCCCATAATGACAAAGTGAAAACAACATGTTTTTAGACATGTTTGCTAATAATAATAAAACAATTATAGAAAATGAAATACAGAAACATCACATTTACATAAAGTATTGAGTAATTGGTGTGAATTTTGGCGGCGATTACAGCTTTGATTGTCTTGTCTGCATCTGGATTTGGGGAAATTCTTCCAGATTGACGAAGTACTCCAGAGACTGTTCCGGAAGGTTCTGTCTGGCCACTCTCCCATAAAGCCCAGATTGATGTAGTGCTCTAGGGACTGTTCTGTCTGGCCACTCTCCCATAAGGCCCAGATTGATGAAGTGCTCTAGGGACTGCTCTGGAAGGTTCTGTCTGGCCACTCTCCCATAAAGCCCAGATTGATGAAGGTGCTCTAGGGACTGTTCTGGAAGGTTCTCTCATCTCAGCCAAGGAACTCTGTAGTTAAGTCAGCGGTCATTTTGGTTCTTGGTAGTGATGTGACAAATAGACATTTATTTTATTTTATTGGTTTTCTGTTAAAACGATAAGAAAAAGAGAAATTCCACAGCAATTAACTCAGTTATACCGTATCTACTGAAACCCTCTACAGACATGGAACTCAGTTATACTGTATCTACTAAAACCCTTTAGATGTTGATTCTTCAAAGTAGCCACCCTTTTGCCTTGATGATATCTTTGCACACTCTTAGCATTCTCTCAACCAGCTTCACCTGGAATGCTTTTCCGAGTCTTCAAGGAGTTCCCGCATGTGCTGAGCACTTGTTGGATGCTTTTCCTTCTTGTGATGCAGCACTCCATCACTCTCTTCCTTGTTCAAATAGGCCTTATACAGCCTGGAGGTGTGTTGGGTCATTGTTCTGTTGAAAAAAAGCCAATGAGCGCTAACCAGATGGGATGGCGTATTTGCTGCAGAATGCTGTGGTGTAGTCATGCTGGTTTAGTGTGCCTTGAATTCTAAATAAATCACTGCCAGTGTCACCAGCAAAGCACCCCCATACCATAATACCTCCTCCTCCTCCTCCATGCTTCACGGTGGGAACCACACATGCAGAGATCATCCGTTCATCCACTATGCGTCCCACAAAGACACAGTGGTTGGAACCAAAACCACCAAAATGTGGACTCATCAGACCAAAGGAAAGTTTTCCACCGGTCTAATGTCCATTGCTTGTGTTTCTTGGTCCAAGAAAGTCTCTTCTTATTGGTGTCTTTTAGTAGTGGTTTCTTTACAGCAATTTGACCATGAAGGCCTGATTCACACAGTCTCCACTGAACACAAGCATTTTGCTACACTCGCATTAACATCAGCTAACCATGTGTATGTGACCAATAAAATTAGATTTTATTAGTTGATGTTGAGATGTGTCTGTTACTTGAACTCTGAAGCATTTATTTGGGCTGCAATCTGAGGCTGGTAATTCTAATGAACTTATCCTCTGCAGCAGAGGTAACTCTGGGTCTTCCATTCCTGTGGTGGTCCTCATGAGAGACAATTTCATCATAGCGTTTGATGGGTTTTTGCGTGGCACTTCAAGAAACGTTCAAAGTTCTTTACATTTTCCGGATTGACTGACCTTCATGTCTTAAAGTAATGATGGACTGTCATTTCTCTTGGTTTATTTATTATTACTATTATTACAGCTGTTCTTGCTGTAGTATGGGCTTTGTCTTTTACCAAATAGGGCTATCTTCTGTATACCGCCCCTAACTAGCTCATACGCATTAAGAAGGAAAGAAATTCCACAACTTTTTTTTACCAAGGCACACTTGTTAATCGAAATGGATTCCAGGTGACTACCTCGTGAAGCTGGTTGAGAGAATGCCAAGAGTGTGCAAAGCTGTCATCAAGGCAAAGTGTGGCTACTTTGAAGAATCTGAAAACTAAAATATATTTTGATTTGTTAAACAGTTTTTTTGGGTACTACATGATTCCATATGTGTCATTTCATAGTTTTGATGTCTTCACTATTATTCTACAATGTAGAAAATTGTAGCCATCGATGAGCTTGCCCTCCGAAGCAAATTGCTCTTATTCTTCAGTGTTTGTTGGGTGCCCTCAACCAATTGATGTTTTCAGTTGTCATTATAGGTTATGGGATGAGATTGAGATCTGGACTTCTCATTGGCTACTTCAGAACAGTCCAACGTTTAAATTATTATTTTTAACCATTCCCGGGTGCTTTTTATGTGTGTTTTGGGGTTTGTTGTCCGACTGGAAGACCCACAACCTTCAGCAGACAGTTTTTGGACACTGGGTTGAACATTGCACTCCAAAAAAACCTTGATTTAAAAAAAAAAAAACGATATTTTTCCCCCACCTTTTATTTGACCAGGTAGGTCAGTTGAGATCAAGTTCTCATTTACAACTGCGACCTGGCCAAGATAAAGCAAAGCAGTGCGACACAAACAACAACACAAAGTTACACATGGAATAAACAAGCGTACAGTCAATAACACAATAGAAAAAAAAAGAAAGTCTATATACAGTGTGTGCAAATGGTGTGAGGAAGGTGTGTAAGTAGTGATACTGGTGTGCAAAAGAGCAGCAAAGTAAATAAAAACAATATGGGGATGAGGTAGGTAGATTGGGTGGGCTATTTACCGATGGGCTATGTACAGCTGCAGCGATCGGTTAGCTGCTCAGATAGCTGATGCTTAAAGTTAGAGAGGGAGATATAAGTCTCCAGCTTCAGCAATTTTTGCAATTCGTTCCAGTCATTGGCTGCAGAGAACTGGAAGGAAAGGTGGCCAAAGGAGGTGTTTGCTTTGGGGATGACCAGTGAAATATACCTGCTGGAGTGCGTGCTATGGGTGGGTGTTGATATCGTGACCAGTGAGCTGAGGACTTTACCTAGCATCGACTAAAAGATGACCTGGAGCCAGTGAGTCTGGTGACGAATATGTAGTGAGGTCCAGCCGACTAGAGCATACAGGTCGCAGTGGTGGGTCTTATAAGGTGATTTGGTAACAAAATGGATGGCACTGTGATAGACTACATCCAGTTTGCTGAGTAGAGTGTTGGAAGCTATTTTGTAAATGACATTGTCAAGGATCGGTAGGATAGTCAGTTTTACGAGGGTATATTTGGTGGCGTGAGTGAAGGAGGCTTTGTTTGCGAAATAGGAAGCTGATTCTAGATTTAATTTGGGATTGGAGATGTTTTAATATGAGTCTGGAAGGAGAGTTTACAGTCTAACCAGACTCCCAGGTATTTGTAGTTGTCCACATATTCTAAGTTAGAGTAGTGATGCTAGACGGGCGGTCGGGTGCAGGCAGCGAACGGTTAAAAAGCATGTATTTGGTTTTTACTAGCGTTTTAAGAGCAGCTGGAGGCCACGGACGGAGAGTTGTATGGCATTGATAATCTGATTTCATGATGTCTTGCACACATAAAAGGCCCATAGTACCAGAGGCAGCCCCACAGTATTATTCAACTGATTTGAACTTCCCAATAAACCCACCTAAATCCTGGGGGGAAACATTCTGTGGACCAAATGAAACAAAATTAGAGCTCTTTGGCTATACGTGCCAGCGCTGTGTTCACTGACGACCAGATGAAGCAATCCATGGAAAGAGCACTCTCAAAGATGGGGGGAGGGTCTGTCAAGCTGTGGGGTTGCGTTTATACTTCTGGGGGGGGGGGGTTTGCAGTCCGATGTTCTCTCCCCCCCCCCAGTACAAAAACTGGGTCTCCATTCAAGGTTGTGGGTCTTCCAGCAGGACAACGACACCAAACACACACAAAAAAAAAGCACACAGGAATGGTTAAGAAGAGATGCTGGACTGTTCTGGAATGTTCAGCAAGAAGTCCAGCTTTGAATCCCATCCAATGGTGAGATCTGAAAACAAGTTGGAGGGCACCTTTCGAAATATTGAAGAATGCGATCAGTTTGCTGCTGAATAGTGAGACAAATAGCGAGAAGAAAGGTGAGCAGCTCTTGGGGGTTTCAGGCCGGGTTTCTGTGAAAGCCTTTTGACATCTACTGATGTAAAAAGGGGGGGGGGGGGGCTTTTGTAAAAAAAAACAAAAAAAACGATTGCATAAGTCCCAAGATGCATTTGTCTGCCATAATCTTCGCCGAAGGCAGTGCAACCATGTACTAGCGCTGGGGTGCCAATCATTTTGTCCGTGCCAAAATAAAAAATGAAAAAAATCCAATGTGTGGTGATCAAAATTGGTCAAATTTCTATTTATTTTAGAAGAAATCAGTACTTTTTTTTAAATGCGAAAAGTACAAGAGAGACATGGCACGGACAACGTTATTGGCACCCCAGAGCTAGTTCATGGTTGCACAGCCTTTGGCTAAGTTAACTGCAGACAAATGCTTCTTGGGGCTTACGCAAACATTTAAAAGAAAAATAAATGATTAAGCCCTCTTTTGCATCAGCAGATGTATGTAATATAATAATATAATAATAATAATATATGCCATTTAGCAGACGCTTTTATCCAAAGCGACTTACAGTCATGTGTGCATACATTCTACGTATGGGTGGTCTCGGGGATCGAACCCACTACCCTGGCGTTACAAGCGCCATGCTCTACCAACTGAGCTACAGAAGGACCACTGTATGTGCTCAACTGTATGTGCCAGTGCCAGTTCATTCTGGCTGCATCCTCTCTCCTTCTCACTGGCTTGCCTGCTCTTTTTTGTTTTCAGGTCTGTTGCGTGTAGAATATCAGGCCTGCTTTACTGACATTTCAAGGCAAGAAATTGCGAGATAGACGGGCCTAGCGCGCTGTCCTGACCGGCCTACACTGTCCCACTGTTCTCTGAAGTACGGCTACTAATTAGTCCCCTCCATTACAATTTTTTTTTTTTAATCTTAGCAGTTGGCAGACTCGACGCTAAAATGGCAGTCGATATGCATGCAAGGAGTTGACGAAATCAATTATTTCGGAGTTGTCTCTACCGCTGAGAAAGACCATTGTCCGTAAGGTGGAACAGTGGCAGAGAAAGGCAGGTGACAGCGGTGAAGTCCCTGGCAATAATTTGAGGAGGGAAATGCGATCTTTGCGAGGTGGAGAGTCAATGTAATGGTGGTGCTGGTGCAAATTCTAAAGGGATGCGCTGTAAAACCCAAAATGGTTCCTGGTAGCAGCACAGTGGAAATCAAATCAAAATGTATTTATATAGCCCTTCGTACATCAGCTGATATCTCAAAGTGCTGTACAGAAACCCAGCCTAAAACCCCAAACAGCAAGCAATGCAGGTGTAGAAGCACGGTGGCTGGGAAAAACTCCCTAGAAAGGCCAAAACCTAGGAAGAAACCTAGAGAGGAACCAGGCTCTGAGGGGTGGCCAGTCCTCTTCTGGCTGTGCCGGGTGGAGATTAGAAACCTTGAGAGGAACCAGGCTATGAGGGATGGCCAGTCCTCTTCTGGCTGTGCCGGGTGGAGATTAGAAACCTAGAGAGGAACCAGGCTATGAGGGATGGCCAATCCTCTTCTGGCTGTACCAGGTAGAGAGGAACCAGGCTATGAGGGGTGGCCAGTCCTCTTCTGGCTGTGCCGGGTAGAGAGGAACCAGGCTATGTGGGGTGGCCAGTCCTCTTCTGGCTGTACCAGGTAGAGAGGAACCAGGCTATGAGGGATGGCCAGTCCTCTTCTGGCTGTACCAGGTAGAGAGGAACCAGGCTATGTGGGGTGGCCAGTCCTCTTCTGGCTGTACCAGGTAGAGAGGAACCAGGCTATGAGGGATGGCCAGTCCTCTTCTGGCTGTACCAGGTAGAGAGGAACCAGGCTATGAGGGATGGCCAGTCCTCTTCTGGCTGTACCAGGTAGAGAGGAACCAGGCTATGAGGGATGGCCAGTCCTCTTCTGGCTGTACCAGGTAGAGAGGAACCAGACTATGAGGGATGGCCAGTCCTCTTCTGGCTGTACCAGGTAGAGAGGAACCAGGCTATGAGGGATGGCCAGTCCTCTTCTGGCTGTACCAGGTAGAGAGGAACCAGGCTATGTGGGGTGGCCAGTCCTCTTCTGGCTGTACCAGGTAGAGAGGAACCAGGCTATGTGGGGTGGCCAGTCCTCTTCTGGCTGTACCAGGTAGAGAGGAACCAGGCTATGAGGGTTGGCCAGTCCTCTTCTGGCTGTACCAGGTAGAGAGGAACCAGGCTATGAGGGATGGCCAGTCCTCTTCTGGCTGTACCAGGTAGAGAGGAACCAGGCTATGAGGGATGGCCAGTCCTCTTCTGGCTGTACCAGGTAGAGAGGAACCAGGCTATGAGGGATGGCCAGTCCTCTTCTGGCTGTACCAGGTAGAGAGGAACCAGGCTATGAGGGTTGGCCAGTCCTCTTCTGGCTGTACCAGGTAGAGAGGAACCAGGCTATGAGGGATGGCCAGTCCTCTTCTGGCTGTACCAGGTAGAGAGGAACCAGGCTATGAGGGTTGGCCAGTCCTCTTCTGGCTGTACCAGGTAGAGAGGAACCAGGCTATGAGGGATGGCCAGTCCTCTTCTGGCTGTACCAGGTAGAGAGGAACCAGGCTATGAGGGATGGCCAGTCCTCTTCTGGCTGTACCAGGTAGAGAGGAACCAGGCTCTGAGGGATGGCCAGTCCTCTTCTGGCTGTACCAGGTAGAGAGGAACCAGGCTATGAGGGGTGGCCAGTCCTCTTCTGGCTGTACCAGGTAGAGAGGAACCAGGCTATGAGGGATGGCCAGTCCTCTTCTGGCTGTACCAGGTAGAGAGGAACCAGGCTATGAGGGATGGCCAGTCCTCTTCTGGCTGTACCAGGTAGAGAGGAACCAGGCTATGAGGGATGGCCAGTCCTCTTCTGGCTGTGCCGGGTGGAGAGGAACCAGGCTATGAGGGATGGCCAGTCCTCTTCTGGCTGTGCCGGGTGGAGAGGAACCAGGCTCTGAGGGGTGGCCAGTCCTCTTCTGGCTGTGCCAGGTGGAGATTATAACAGAACATGTATAATGTAATGTGAATTCATCTTGGATTTTAAATGTATTTTCGTTTAAAAAAAAATATATATATAATCGTTTTAACAGAACCAATTAAAAAAATAAATATAAAAATACATATTTTTTCCCCCCCTCGCTCTATTTGTCACATCTCTACTACTTAGTAGCGTGGCCGTTTTAACGCAGGAACTTGATAAGTCCTTGTCTTTCCTCTGCAGACACCCTGACATGGAATAAGCCGTCGATCAACGGGACAGCTCCTCTTCCCCGCAGTCTCCACTCTGCCACAACCATCACCAACAAGTGAGTTAACACATTTGTCTTTTCAGGGAGAGGGACTTTATTTTTTATTTTTCTGTCGGCAAGTAACTGGATGTGTGTGTATTTTTACTTCTGAGCTGATCTGGTGTATGGTTGGTCTATCAGGAGCTCACCTGCCTCCCTCCTCACCTGCCTCCCTCCTCACCCGGTCTCCCTCCCTCCTCACCTGCCTCCCTCCTCACCCGGTCTCCCTCCCTCCTCACCCGGTCTCCCTCCCTCCTCACCTGTCTCCTTCCTCACCTGTCTCCTTCCTCACCTGCCTCCCTCCTCACCCGGCCTCCCTCCTCACCCGGCCTCCCTCCTCACCCGGCCTCCCTCCTCACCCGGCCTCCCTCCTCACCCGGCCTCCCTCCTCACCCGGCCTCCCTCCTCACCCGGTCTCCCTCCTCACCCGGTCTCCCTCCTCACCCGGTCTCCCTCCTCACCCCGGTCTCCCTCCTCACCCGGTCTCCCTCCTCACCCGGTCTCCCTCCTCACCCTGCCTCCCTCCTCTCACCCGGTCTCCCTCCTCACCCTGCCTCCCTCTCCCTCCTCACCCCGTCTCCCTCCTCACCCTCCTCACCCTGCCTCCCTCCTCACCCGTCTCCCTCCTCACCCTGCCTCCCGCCTCCCTCCTCACCCGTCTCCCTCCTCTCCCCTCACCTGCCTCCCTCCTCACCCGTCTCCCTCCTCTCCCTCCTCACCCTGCCTCCCTCCTCACCCGTCTCCCTCCTCTCCCTCCTCACCCCGTCTCCCTCCTCACCCCGTCTCCCTCCTCACCCCGTCTCCCTCCTCACCCGCCTCCCTCCTCACCCGGCTCCCCTCCTCACCCCGCCTCCCTCCTCACCCGTCTCCCTCCTCACCCCGTCTCCCTCACCCTCCTCACCCATCTCCCTCCTCACCCTGTCTCCCTCCTCACCCGGTCTCCCTCCTCACCCGGTCTCCCTCCTCACCCGTCTGTTCTGTAACAGGATGTACGTGTTCGGAGGCTGGGTTCCCCTGGTGATGGATGACGTCAAAGTAGCAACACACGAGAGAGGTCTGCACCAACACACTGGCCTGTCTCAACCTAGGTATGTCAGACTGACCAACACACTGGCCTGTCTCAACCTAGGTATGTCAGACTGACCAACACACTGGCCTGTCTCAACCTAGGTATGTCAGACTGGCCTGTCTCAACCTAGGTATGTCAGGCTGACCAACACACTGGCCTGTCTCAACCTAGGTATGTCAGACTGGCCTGTCTCAACCTAGGTATGTCAGACTGGCCTGTCTCAACCTAGGTATGTCAGACTGGCCTGTCTCAACCTAGGTATGTCAGACTGGCCTGTCTCAACCTAGGTATGTCAGACTGGCCTGTCTCAACCTAGGTATGTCAGACTGGCCTGTCTCAACCTAGGTATGTCAGACTGGCCTGTCTCAACCTAGGTATGTCAGACTGGCCTGTCTCAACCTAGGTATGTCAGACTGGCCAACACACTGGCCTGTTTCAACCTAGGTATGTCAGACTGGCCTGTCTCAACCTAGGTATGTCAGACTGGCCTGTCTCAACCTAGGTATGTCAGACTGGCCTGTCTCAACCTAGGTATGTCAGACTGACCAACACACTGGCCTGTCTCAACCTAGGTATGTCAGGCTGGCCTGTCTCAACCTAGGTATGTCAGACTGACCAACACACTGGCCTGTCTCAACCTAGGTATGTCAGGCTGACCAACACACTGGCCTGTCTCAACCTAGGTATGTCAGGCTGACCAACACACTGGCCTGTCTCAACCTAGGTATGTCAGGCTGACCAACACACTGGCCTGTCTCAACCTAGGTATGTCAGGCTGACCAACACACTGGCCTGTCTCAACCTAGGTATGTCAGACTGACCTGTCTCAACCTAGGTATGTCAGTCTGACTAACCTACCAACCATTATCTTAAGGGCCTACCCGTTCTGTGTATCAGACCTGGCTCAACCTAGGTATGTCAGTCGCTTTCTGTGTAGTTTTACATTTGTGCCATTTTGAATACTTTTGAAACGGCTTGTATACAACACTGCGTAGTGTGTTGAGCCCTTTAGCTAAAATGGCCTAAAAAATTACAGTATTTTGTGCTCCATGTTTAATCAAATGTTGACCACAAAAAAAAACGTACAAATTTCAATACAAAAAAACCTAAACTGTAACGACAGACAGAAACCCGTCTCTGCTGCAATTGACCTCTCAACTTAATAATGTGAAAGGCTGTCTCCCCTCTGTCCAGTTTCTATGGACAATAACATTGTATTGGCCTTGGTATGTCTGACCAATCAACTGTTTGGAAGGTTATCGATCATGGGGAAAGAGACTCTTGTTTTGCTTAGCTATTGGCTTATTTCTCCATGGTTAGAAAATCATATAAAACCTTTATTTAAATTCGGCATGTAGTAACCGGGCACATTTCTGTTTAAAAAAAAAAAAACACACACAAATAAAACCATTAAAGCTGTGTAATGTAAAATGTTTTCCCGGGCACTAGGCGTGGCCAGTATCCAGCTTGTCATACCTTCATACGACCTTACATTTACATTTAAGTCATTTAGCAGACGCTCTTATCCAGAGCGACTTACCTTGTACCGTACCAGGATATTCTGTAATACCCGGAACTGAACAAGGGCCGCTGTTTTCAAACTCCATTCGCAATGCTAACGAGGGCATGTAAAATCCCATAGAGAATGTTAACGAGCGCATGTAAAATCCCATAGAGAATGTTAACGAGCGCATGTAAAATCCCATAGAGAATGCTAACGAGCGCATGTAAAATCCCATAGAGAATGCTAACGAGCGCATGTAAAATCCCATAGAGAATGCTAACGAGCGCATGTAAAATCCCATAGAGAATGCTAACGAGCGCATGTAAAATCCCATAGAGAATGCTAACGAGCACATTGCGTACATTTTTGTACAGCTTCTAACCTAAACTATATAATGCTAGACCGCTGCACGCACAAAACATTAGCATTAGGAAGGCTCTTTATTTATCCAGGAGGTGATTCTCTGCTGTTACCAAGCCAATGCTTGATTATGGAAGAAGCCAACCACTTAGCAAGATAGCTAACGTTCTGCTACATTGTCAAAATAACTGCCAAAGCATTTAGCGCATTTTAGACAGTTAACTTATAATAGTTATATGGAATCTAGCTGGCTGACATTTTAGTAGTGAATTCCACACTGTAACTAGATCACCTGGCTCATTATGCACAACAGTGAGTGACTCGACTCGTAAGGCTCCGGCTTCTCGTTGCTTGTAAATAAACACATGACTAAGGAATACATACCACAAGCATTATCATAGTGTGACAGGTGAAATTGAGAACGCAATGTTCTTTTTATCACCTATCACGTATTGCACAAGTTGACTGCAGGTACAAATATTATATATTTTTTTGGTACTTCAATGAAGTGGTTAAGCAGGTATTGAAAACCATCCTGAGGCTTTGCCCAAACCCCCCGGTATACGGCCTACCGCCCAAACCCCCCGGTATACGGCCTACCGCCCAAACCCACCGGTATACGGCCTACCGCCCAAACCCCCCGGTATACGGCCTACCGCCCATACCCCCGGTATACGGCCTACCGCCCAAACCCCCGGTATACGGCCTACCGCCCAAACCCCCGGTATACGGCCTACCGCCCAAACCCCCCGGTATACGGCCTACCGCCCAAACCCCCCGGTATACGGCCTACCGCCCAAGCCTAACGGGGACATGATGACTCTATCCAAAAATGTTTAGTGACTTGACTACACCACTGATGTTCCTAGACTCGATGGCGTGGGAGTCGGTGCTGATGGATTCTCTAGAGGATAATATCCCCAGGGCCCGAGCTGGACACTGCTCCGTGGCCATCAACTCACGCCTCTACGTCTGGAGCGGACGGGACGGATACCGCAAGGCCTGGAACAACCAGGTGTGCTGTAAGGACCTCTGGTACCTGGAGACAGGTGAGTTCTTCAGTTCACTTAATCGGTCTGTAATGACACTTGTTCAGAAACATGCGTGTTGCTTATTTGTGTGTGTGTGTGTGTGTGTGTGTCTTAATTGAAAGTATCGATGATACATTTTGATGTAGAACACTTTTTAATAAAAAATCTATAAAAAAATAGAGTGAATCTCAAGGTGATAATCTGTGAAATACTTGTGTGTTGGGAATTTAACCGTACAAATAAGTTAGGTGGGATACAGCGAATCCTTAAGTTATTCAGGTAGTTATTTTGATTTGTTAACACCCACCGCTGCTCTGTTTTTATTCGTCTCCCCACAGAGAAGCCCCGCCCCCCGTCACGGGTGCAGCTGGTGAGAGCCAACACCAGTAGCCTGGAGGTGAGCTGGGGGGCGGTACCAACTGCAGACACCTACCTGTTACAGCTGCAGAAGTACGATATCCCCCCCGCCCCGGCCGCCACCACGCCCGGCGTCAGCCCCGCGACGTCACTACCGGTCAACTCCCCCAAGAGCCCTGTCACAGCCTCTGCAGCGTCCCCCCAGGGCATAACGCTGGTCCCCTCCCCCACCACCACAATGCCTGGGAGTCCACTGGCTGCTGCGAATGCACGCGGGCCAGGTAACGACGACTGAATAACTCATTTTTATTTCACTTTATTTCTGTAATATTTTAAATGCTCTCTTTTAAAACATATTTTAATGTTTGGCTTAACTTCTCAAAACTGTTTTAATTATATTTGAGTCCAAAACATAATCAAAGGGGTTTCTTTCCAGATCAGCCTCTTAAACGTTGGTTTAAACTTGTTTTTGTTTTTAACTTTGTTTTTGTTTTTAACTTTGTTTTTGTTTTTAACAGCTATCCTGAAGGTGTCTGCTCCCCATTCAACCACAGGCACCTCCATCGTCACGGTGAGGCAGGCCAACCAGGGCGGGAAATCTCCCGTAACGGTGACATCACTTCCTGCCGGGGTCCGCATGGTGGTGCCGGCCCAGGGTGCACAGGGAACGGTAAAGGAAGTACTTATTGGTTCTCATGTACCAAATGCTACTCTATTTCCTATAGAGTACACTACTTTTGACCGGGGCACATAGGGGAATTCACACTACTAACTTATCACCCTCGTGCACTTAAGGAAATCAAGGATGTATTGGAATTAGTGGATATATGGAGGCTTAAATATCCTGACCTAGTGAGATATACATGGAGGAGGTTTAATACCCTGACCTACTGAGATATACATGGAGGTTTAATATCCTGACCTACTGAGATATACATGGAGGAGGTTTAATACCCTGACCTAGTGAGATATACATGGAGGAGGTTTAATATCCTGACCTAGTGAGATATACATGGAGGTTTAATATCCTGACCTAGTGAGATATACATGGAGGTTTAATACCCTGACCTAGTGAGATATACATGGAGGTTTAATATCCTGACCTAGTGAGATATACATGGAGGAGGTTTAATATCCTGACCTAGTGAGATATACATGGAGGTTTAATATCCTGACCTAGTGAGATATACATGGAGGAGGTTTAATATCCTGACCTAGTGAGATATACATGGAGGAGGTTTAATATCCTGACCTTGTGAGATACATGGCAGAGGCTCAATCCAGCTAGTCGTCTTGACTACCCATGTCATTTTTGCTGGACGGCAAAAGTTAGTGTTGATTGACAGCATTCTGTCCTCTGTCAAATCGTTGGTATACACAATACTCATAGAGAATTTATGATGTTGGAAATGTAATCAAAGCCTACTGGATGACAAATTGTTTTTATGCTAGACAGAAAAATTTAAGGGACTTTTTTTCCCTACGTAAAATAGATACAACAGATCCCCCTATTTTATTTAGATAAAAAAAAAATCCAGAGTGTCCTGGCCAAGATATTACAAAAATTACAGACAAACATGGAAAAACTACAAGTCATCTCGTAAAAACCATTGAATTCACAAGAGTATAACAAAATCAAAAACAGCAAATTTAAAAACATTGACAGGTCAGGGAATCCGTCTCAAGATCCTTCATCAGTGATTTAAAAACATTGACAGGTCAGGGAATCCGTCTCAAGATCCTTCATCAGTGATTTAAAAACACCAATCGGGACAAGTTCTTCCAGTTTAAAAGTATTTTGTGAGGTGTTCCAAGACGATGGCGCAGAGTACATAAAAGCCCTTTTACCAAATTCAGTTGGGACATTTGGAACAGTTAGCAGGATAAAGTCCTGAGAAACGAAGAGACGACCCACCACATTTCTGAACAATAAAAATGGCAAAATAAAAAGGTAGTAAACCCAACATGGCTTTGTAAATTATTGTATTGGACACTTAAAATGTACCCTAAGATGCCAGGCAATTCAATACTCCTCTTTTAAAACAACAAATATTTAGGTAAAAAGAGTTCATCTCAAACAGAGGAACTAAAAGATGGCAATAAAAACTGTACCGTAAAGACTCAGAATAAGTTAGAGGAAAAACAAAAAGAAATGAAGGAACGTAATAAAGATAAAGTGTTTAAAATATTTAAGCGTTATTAAAAAATAAAGTGAACTGAAAAATGCACCGAATTCTTTAAAAAAATATATATAAAAAAAACTTCAACATAGAAATTATTTCCTTGTTACAAATGGAGTCACCCAGGATTCACCAAACAATATTTTAGAAGATGAAGCAAAGTACTTTAAACATGTGTTCTCATTTCATTCTCCTCCTTCTCCATGGATGGTTAGTTAGTTTTAGTTTAGTTAACTAAAGTTAATGGTAAGGGTATTTTTTCGAATAATAGTATAAAATTAACAGCTATACAGAGACTCAAGTGAAGGCCTGGTTACAGAGGAGGAACTTCTTGAGGCAATTAAAGCCTTTAAGTCTGGGGAAAACCCCAGGGCTGGATGGCAAGGCCAGGGAAAACTCCAGGGCTGGATGACATACCAGTGGATGTAAACCAAACTCCAGGGCTGGATGACATACCAGTGGATGCCATACCAGTGGATGTAAACCAAACTCTAGGGCCTGATGACATACCAGTGGAGGTAAACTGAACTCCAGGGCTGGATGGCATACCAGTGGATGTAAACCAAACTCCAGGGCTGGATGGCATACCACTGGATGTAAACCAAACTCCAGGGCTGGATGACATACCAGTGGAGGTAAACTGAACTCCAGGGCTGGATGACATACCAGTGGAGGTAAACCAAACTTTATTTGATATACTGGATGGCATACCAGTGGAGGTAAACCAAACTTTATTTGATATACTGGATGGCATACCAGTGGCATGTAAACCAAACTTTATTTGATATACTGGATGGCATACCAGTGGAGGTAAACCAAACTTTATTTGATATACTGGATGGCATACCAGTGGAGGTAAACCAAACTTTATTTGATATACTGGATGGCATACCAGTGGCATGTAAACCAAACTTTATTTGATATACTGGATGGCATACCAGTGGAGGTAAACCAAACTTTATTTGATATACTGGATGGCATACCAGTGGCATGTAAACCAAACTTTTATTTGATATACTGGATGGCATACCAGTGGCATGTAAACCAAACTTTATTTGATATACTGGATGGCATACCAGTGGAGGTAAACCAAACTTTATTTGATATACTGGATGGCATACCAGTGGAGGTAAACCAAACTTTATTTGATATACTGGATGGCATACCAGTGGCATGTATACCAAATTTTATTTGATATACTGGATGGCATACCAGTGGCATGTAAACCAAACTTTATTTGATATACTGGATGGCATACCAGTGGAGGTAAACCAAACTTTATTTGATATACTGGATGGCATACCAGTGGAGGTAAACCAAACTTTATTTGATATACTGGATGGCATACCAGTGGAGGTAAACCAAACTTTATTTGATATACTGGATGGCATACCAGTGGCATGTAAACCAAACTTTATTTGATATACTGGATGGCATACCAGTGGCATGTAAACCAAACTTTATTTGATATACTGGATGGCATACCAGTGGAGGTAAACCAAACTTTATTTGATATACTGGATGGCATACCAGTGGCATGTAAACCAAACTTTATTTGATATACTGGATGGCATACCAGTGGAAACCAAACTTTATTTGATAAACCAAACTTTATTTGATATACTGGATGGCATACCAGTGGAGGTAAACCAAACTTTATTTGATATACTGGATGGCATACCAGTGGAGGTAAACCAAACTTTATTTGATATACTGGATGGCATACCAGTGGAGGTAAACCAAACTTTATTTGATATACCAGTGGCATGTAAGTTGAGGTGCAGTGCATTCGGAAAGTATTCAGAACCCTTGACTTTTCCCACGTTTTGATACGTTTAGTGATGCACCGATATGATATTTTTGACCGATATCTGATATTTTCCTTGCTCAAAAAAACAGTGCCTATTTTTTTTAAATTGCGGTCTTTTTAAGCATTCTAGTACAGTTATTAAATAATACCTAAATATACCTTTCTAGGGTGGAACCCCTCAACAACATTCTGAGAAGGCAGCGCGTGAAATTCAAAAAATATATTTTTTAGAAATATGTAACTTTAACATATCAAGTCCAATACAGTAAATGAAAGATAAACATTAATCTTTAACATTAATCTACCCGTCGTGTCCGATTTAAAAAATGCTTTACAGCGAAAGCACAACATATGTTAGGTCAGAGCCAAGTCACAAAAAAACACAGCCATTTTTCCAGCCAAAGAGAGGAGTCACAAAAAGCAGAAATAGAGAGAAAATGAATCACTAACCTTTGATGATCTTCATCAGTTGACACTCATAGGACATCCTGTTACACAATACATGTATGGTTTGTTCGATAATGTGCATATTTATATCCAAAAAACTCAGTTTACATTGGTGCGTTACTTGCAGTAATGTTTTGATTCCAAAACATCCGGTGAGTTTGCAGAAATACTCGTAATAAACATTGATAGAAGATAGACTTCTCCTTAATGCAACCGCTGTGTTAGATTAAAAAAAAAAAACTTTACGGAAAAAGCATAATCTGAGATCGGCGCTCAGAACCCAAAACAGTCAGAGGAATATCCGCCATTTTGGAGTCAACAAAGTTAGAAACAACACCATACATATTCACTTACCTTTGATGATCTTCATCAGAAGGCACTCTCAGGAATCCCAGTTCGACAATAAATTGATTTGGTCCATAATTTATGTCCAAATAGCCACTTGTTGTTAGCGTGTTCAGCCCAGTAATCCATCTTCATGAGGCGCAGGCACTTCGTCCAGACAAAAACTTGAAAAGTTCCGTTTACAGTCCTTTAGAAACATGTCAAACGATGTATGCAACATCAATCATGTTCCAACCTTTAGAATTCCTTTGTCTTCAGAAAAGCACTGGAACGAACAAATGCACTTATTTACTCTGTAAATAACACTGCTGGGTGATTTTGATCATGATATTATTGATCGATTTGACTATGACTTGTCTTAGCAATGGTGTTCATCTACAAACTGTAGAAGCTATATGAATAGAAACATTCAGAAACTTAGTGAAACAGGACAGTGGGAAAAAAACATGGCAGCTAGATATCAACACTGGATGGTCTTCGGAGACACTGAACAACAGTATAAACAACATGCAACAAGTTCTAACATTTTACTGAGTTAAAGTTCATAGAAGGAAATCAGTCAATTGGAAATGCATTTATTGGGCCCTAATCTATGTATTTCACATGACTGGGCCTTGAAGGGCATAGGCCCGCCCACTGGGGAGCCAGGCCCGCCCACTGCGGAGCCAGGCCCAGCCAATCAGAATGAGTGTTTCCCTACAAAAGTGCTTTTATTACAGACAGAAATACTTAAAATTTCACGGGAAGTATATTTTTATGTAGTGTGTGTGTGTATAACCAGGAAATAGAAGCCTCAGTGGTGTTGTACGTTGGTTTACTCTAATTAGGGGAGGAGGGGTGGTAGGGTTAGAAAATAATAAAGGAAATATATTTCCATAAGTCCTAGGTAAAACTACAGTTATCCCAGGGCTGATTCATTCACAACCAGTTTAGTTCCTTCTATTCCATATTCTCTAGTCCTATGAATAACCAAACTTTATGCACTTTGAGATTATTTTTGTAAAACAGTGATTTATAAATGTTAATAATTGTAATTATTTTGTACTTGTCTGCTCCCCCCCCCTCAGCCAATGGGCAGCAGCCCTCAGATGAGTGGCATGGCTGCGTTGGCTGCAGCGGCTGCTGCCACACAGAAGATCCCGCCCTCCACGGCCACCATGCAGCTTCCAGCTGGTGCTACTATGGTCAAGACCGTGGCCATGAGCCCCGGTTCACAGACTGTCAAAGTAGCCTCGCCTGTTATGGTAAGAGATCCCTGGATGAATAGTAACACACACACACACCATGTAAACCCTCTGCTGTCAATTAAAAACTCTTCAGGTGCACTAGGCTGTGCTCCAATACCCACATTACATACTGTACCACGTGGAGTGAAGCAATGCTTTTCAATGCTATAGGAGATGTCTTGGCCGTGCCTTCTCAATGCTATAGGAGATGTCTTGGCCGTGCCTTCTCAATGCTATAGGAGATGTCTTGGCCGTGCCTTCTCAATGCTATAGGAGCTGTCTTGGCCGTGCCTTCTCAATGCTATAGGGGCTGTCTTGGCCGTGCCTTCTCAATGCTATAGGGGCTGTCTTGGCCGTGCCTTCTAAATGCTATAGGGGCTGTCTTGGCCGTGCCTTCTAAATGCTATAGGGGCTGTCTTGGCCGTGCCTTCTAAATGCTATAGGAGATGTCTCGGCCGTTCCTTCTAAATGCTATAGGAGCTGTATCAGCTGTGCCTTCTAAATGCTATAGGGGCTGTCTTGGCCCGTGCCTTCTAAATGCTATAGGAGCTGTATCAGCTGTGCCTTCTAAATGCTATAGGGGCTGTCTTGACCGTGCCTTCTAAATGCTATAGGGGCTGTCTTGACCGTGCCTTCTCAATGCTATAGGGGCTGTATCAGCTGTGCCTTCTAAATGCTATAGGGGCTGTCTTGACCGTGCCTTCTCAATGCTATAGGGGCTGTATCAGCTGTGCCTTCTAAATGCTGTAGGGGCTGTCTTGGCCCGTGCCTTCTAAATGCTATAGGAGCTGTACTAGCTGTGCCCTCTAAATGCTATAGGGGCTGTCTTGGCCCGTACCTTCTAAATGCTATAAGAGCTGTATCAGCTGTGCCTTCTAAATGCTATAGGAGCAGTCTTGACCGTGCCTTCTCAATGCTATAGGAGATGTCTTGACCGTGCCTTCTCAATGCTATAGGAGCTGTATCAGCTGTGCCTTCTAAATGCTATAGGGGCTGTCTTGGCCGTGCCTTCTAAATGCTATAGGGGCTGTCTTGGCCCGTGCCTTCTAAATGCTATAGGAGCTGTATCAGCTGTGCCTTCTAAATGCTATAGGGGCTGTCTTGACCGTGCCTTCTAAATGCTATAGGGGCTGTCTTGACCGTGCCTTCTCAATGCTATAGGGGCTGTATCAGCTGTGCCTTCTAAATGCTATAGGGGCTGTCTTGACCGTGCCTTCTCAATGCTATAGGGGCTGTATCAGCTGTGCCTTCTAAATGCTGTAGGGGCTGTCTTGGCCCGTGCCTTCTAAATGCTATAGGAGCTGTACTAGCTGTGCCCTCTAAATGCTATAGGGGCTGTCTTGGCCCGTGCCTTCTAAATGCTATAAGAGCTGTATCAGCTGTGCCTTCTAAATGCTATAGGAGCAGTCTTGACCGTGCCTTCTCAATGCTATAGGAGATGTCTTGACCGTGCCTTCTCAATGCTATAGGAGCTGTATCAGCTGTGCCTTCTAAATGCTATAGGGGCTGTCTTGGCCGTGCCTTCTAAATGCTATAGGGGCTGTCTTTACCGTGCCTTCTAAATGCTATAGGGGTTGTCTTGTCCGTGCCTTCTCAATGCTATAGGGGCTGTCTTGACCGTGCCTTCTCAATGCTATATGGGCTGTATCAGTTGTGCCTTCTAAATACTATAGGGGCTGTCTTGACCGTGCCTTCTCAATGCTATAGGGGCTGTATCAGCTGTGCCTTCTAAATGCTATAGGGGCTGTCTTGACCGTGCCTTCTCAATGCTATAGGGGCTGTATCAGCTGTGCCTTCTAAATGCTGTAGGGGCTGTCTTGGCCCGTCCCTTCTAAATGCTATAGGAGCTGTATCAGCTGTGCCTTCTAAATGCTATAGGGGCTGTCTTGACCGTGCCTTCTCAATGCTATAGGGGCTGTATCAGCTGTGCCTTCTAAATGCTGTAGGGGCTGTCTTGGCCCGTCCCTTCTAAATGCTATAGGGGCTGTCTTGACCGTGCCTTCTCAATGCTATAGGGGCTGTATCAGCTGTGCCTTCTAAATGCTATAGGAGCTGTATCAGCTGTGCCTTCTAAATGCTATAGGGGCTGTCTTGACCGTGCCTTCTCAATGCTATAGGGGCTGTCTTGACTGTGCCTTCTAACTACTCTCTCTCTCTCCTGTCTCTCTGTCTGTGTGTCTCTCACCCGGTGTTGTCCTCCTAGGTTAGTAACCCAGCAACCCGCATGCTGAAGACTGCTGCGGCTCAGGTGGGCACGTCAGGTGTTGTCACACCCGGAACTCCTTCTCGCCCTATCATCACCGTGCACAAGTCTGGCACGGTGACGGTTGCCCAGCAACACCAGGTGGTTACCACGGTAGTGGGAGGAGTCACCAAGACAATCACCCTTGTCAAGAGTCCCCTTACTATGGGGGGAGGTGGAACACTGGTAAGATGTTGTTTAGTTGCCTTTGCAGGATCCATAAATTGGCCAGCTAACTTTGAGAAACATTCAGAAGAAAATTGATTTTGGAGGGGGGGGGGTTCTACAGTTTGGAGTAGTTGTTGTTGTTTTCAATTTAATTAAACCATTTAATAACAATATTAATGATAATAATGAAATAACTTTTATCATTCAGAAATAACCTTTAGTTTTTCTGGCATGTTTTTCTGCTTATGCCAAAGCTAAACTTGGAATATGGGTTGTAAAAATTGTTGGTTTGAATTAATCCCAATTCCCATTTCATGCATCCTTCCTATACAATATGTTTTAAACAAATCTGAATATTGAAGCTAAGCAAGTTAGCTGTCTATGTCATTGACCCCAGTTTTGTGACATGCCCACACCCCTGGTTTAGCAGTGACTCACTGCGTCTGTTTTGTGCCCCCGTTCTAAGCTGACCGCGGCCAACCAGGGTCAAAACAAAGTGATGTCTGGGAAGGACGTGCAGCATTGGGTTAGTTTAGGATGTCTTCTGTTGTCTTTTACATGAACAGTCCATTATCCCCATGGGGGGGTCACATATTAAACATGTACAGTAGAACAGTCCATTCTCCCCATGGGGGGGTCACATATTAAACATGTACAGTAGAACAGTCCATTATCCCCATGGGGGGGTCACATATTAAACATGTACAGTAGAACAGTCCATTCTCCCCATGGGGGGTCACATATTAAACATGTACAGTAGAACAGTCCATTATCCCCATGGGGGGGTCACATATTAAACATGTACAGTAGAACAGTCCATTATCCCCCTGGGGGGGTCACATATTAAACATGTACAGTAGAACAGTCCATTCCCTCCATAGGGGGGTCACATATTAAACATGTACTGTAGAACAGTCCATTCCCTCCATAGGGGGGGTCACATATTAAACATGTACAGTAGAACAGTCCATTATCCCCATGGGGGGGTCACATATTAAACATGTACAGTAGAACAGTCCATTATCCCCCTGGGGGGGTCACATATTAAACATGTACAGTAGAACAGTCCATTCCCTCCATAGGGGGGTCACATATTAAACATGTACAGTAGAACATGTTAAACATGTACAGTAGAACAGTCCATTATCCCCATGGGGGGTCACATATTAAACATGTACAGTAGAACAGTCCATTCCCTCCATAGGGGGGGTCACATATTGAACATGTACAGTAGAACAGTCCATTATCCCCATGGGGGGGTCACATATTAAACATGTACAGTAGAACAGTCCATTATCCCCATGGGGGGGTCACATATTAAACATGTACAGTAGAACAGTCCATTCCCTCCATAGGGGGTCACATATTAAACATGTACAGTAGAACAGTCCATTATCCCCATGGGGGGGTCACATATTAAACATGTACAGTAGAACAGTCCATTCCCTCCATAGGGGGTCACATATTAAACATGTACAGTATGGAAGTTGCTTTAAATAAAAAACATCTAATCTCCATTAATTAATTAATTTCATTAGTGACAAATGTAAAATGCATAGTTTCCTCAGCCATGTAAGTACAACCACACCCACCTATGTACGATATTATCTAAAAAAAAGGTGAAATAAATCAAATAAAATTAATCTGACATTTAAATTGGGCCAAACTTGATAAAAGTCACGTGAAAGCGTCTGCCAAGTGGAATATATTATATTAGGTTTTTGATGGGTCTATCTTGATAACGTAAGACATGTTGTTTTGACCAGTCTCTCTCCTACTTCCTGTCGGTCTCTCCTACTTCCTGTCCTCTAGCTTTCTAACCTGTCCAACCTGGGGAAGGTGATGTCCGTGGTCCAGACCAAGCCTGGTCAGACAGGAGCGGTGACGGGACAGGCTGGCTCCAGCCTCCAGCACATCATACAGGTCAGTAGTCAGGTAGCTTAGTGGTTAGAGCGTTGGGCCAGTAACCCGAAAGGTTGCTGGTTCGAATCCCTGAGCCGACAACGTAAAAAAAAAAAATCTGTCGTTCTGCCCCCCGAGCAAGGCAGTTTAACCCACTGTTCCCCAGGCGCCGAAGACTTGGATGTCGATTAAGGCAGCTCCGCCCGCACATCTCTGATTCAGAGGGTTTGGGTTAAATGCGGAAGACACATTTCGGTTGAATGCATTCAGTTGTGCAACTGACTAGTTATCCCCTTTCCCTTAGGCCTAGTGGTTTGAGTGTTGGACTAGTAACCAAAAGGTTGCTGGATTAAATCCCAGAGTTGACATGGTAAACATCTGTCGTTCTGCCCCTGAACAAGGCAGTTAACCCACTGTTCCTAGACCAGTTAACCCACTGTTCCCAGGCCGACATTGAAAATAAGAATCTGTTCTTAACTGACTTGTTAAGTAAAGGTTAAATAATTTTTAAAAACGTATAATCTGGGTCATTGAGTTCGGGGATGTGTTAACTCAGTCATCGAGGGCCTGATTGGTGTCTCACTTTGTCCCCATCCCTAGCAAATGCATCTGATTTAAACGAATTACATTTGAAACCGAAGACCCTGATTAGTGTATTTGCAGGCACTGGGGCAAAATTGTGCCACCAATCAGGCCCACGAGGACCAGAGAGTTGCCCATCCCCGATTTAGTCCGGTACGGGATCGGCCTAGTCCAGTACGGGATCGGCCTAGTCCGGTACGGGATCGGCCTAGTCCGGTACGGGATCGGCCTAGTCCGGTACGCGATCGGCCTAGTCCGGTACGGGATCGGCCTAGTATTCTGATGTATGGGATCAGTCAAACAACCTGAGATATCCGTCTCGAAGGACCATACTTCCACCTCAATCTTGACCTCCGACCCCTAACCCTGAACCCCTTCTATCTTGACCTCCGACCCCTAAACCCTGAAACCCCTCTTATCGCCTTCCTTTCAAACCAGACGAAAGGTCCCCTCCCGGCGGGCACCATCCTGAAGCTGGTGACCTCAGCGGACGGCAAGCCCACCACCATCATCACGACGTCCCAGGCCGGGACCGCGGGGGGCAAGCCCACCATCCTATCCTACAGTGGCATGCCCACCACCACCAAGCCTGGCACGCACATCATCAAGACCATACCCATGTCTGCCATCGGACAAGCAGGTTAGTCCTGTCTGCTTCCGAAACATCAACCAATTCATCAATCAATTAAAAGGCCATTTGTGATTTTAAAATATTGTTAGAGGGCTTCACAAATGTTTATTTATTTATTTTTTTTTTTTCTCCTTGGATTGTTTGATTCATTGTCAGCACTACATTTTGGGATTTTTGTAGAGCGTTTTCAGTGGCCCATTGTCTACATATGACAATAACCTCATGGCTCATGTTTAAATGTGTCTACATATGCCAATAACTTCCTGCTACTAAATGTATTTAATCTGTTGTCTGGTCAGGAGTGACAGGAAGTGGTATGAAGTCCCCCATTACCATCATCACCACTAAGATGATGACACCAGGCACCGGGACACCAGGCAAGATCATCAGCGCAATGCCCAGAGCTGGGGCTGGTCAACAGGGACTCACACAGGTACCCTAACCCCTCTCTAACCTTTAACCCTGGTACAATAACATCAGGCAAGACCATCAGCACTATGCCCAGAGCTGGGGCTGGTCAGAGCTGTACTCCCTCTAACCTAATATAACATGAGAACTATGCCCAGAGCTGTACTCATAATATACATGAGAACTATCGCCTTATGTTGAGGATAGCTGTGCTGCAAGCCCAGCTTCAGACGCAATCGTTAGGCAAGGGCAATTTCAGTGTAGGAAAGGGTGAAACCGCGTCTGTGCCATCAGTAAGTACAGATAGCAATATAAATCCCCCCCTCCATCGGTAGCACAGATGCTGTTCCATCCTCAGTCGGTCTCGCTCATTCAGCCGACACTATTTCAACCGGTTCTCTTCATGAAGCAACGAGTCAAGAGGCCGAGACTGGTCAGGTCTCTCCTCCGCGTGCCACCGAAGCCTCCTACCATTTAGCTCTGACAAATTTTTAAAAACTAGCCATTGGCGACTCCATAACCTGCAATATTAGACTTAATAATAATAATCTAGCGATCATACCATGGTTTACCAGGGGGCAGAGCTACCGACATAAAAGCTGATCTGAAGAGGGTGCTGGCTGAGACTAAAACTGGCGAATGTAGAAAGTATAGAGATATTGTTATCCACGTCGGCACCAACGATGTTAATTTGAAACAGAGATCACCAAGCGCAACACAGGTTCATTGTGTACAGTGTCTTCCCGAAAGTGTTCACCACCCTATACTTTGTAGAGCCACCTTTTGCAGCAATTGCAGCTGCAAGTCTCTTGGGGTGTGTCTCTATAAGCTTGGCACATCTAGCCACTGGGATTTTTTGCCCACTCTTCAAGGAGAAACTGCTCCAGCTCCTTCAAGTTGGATGGGTTCCGCTGGTGTACAGCAATCTTTAAGTCATACCACAGATTCTCAATTGGATTGAGGTCTGGGCTTTGACTAGGCCATTCCCTTAAACCACTCGAGTGTTGCTTTAGCAGTATGCTTAGGGTCACTGTCCTGCTGGAAGGTGAACCTCTGTCCCAGTCAAAAATCTGGAAGACCGAAACAGGTTTCCCTCAAGAATTTCCCTGTATTTAGCGCCATCCATCATTTCTTCAATTCTGACCAGTTTCCCAGTCCCTGCCGATGGAAAAAAAAAATATGGTGTTCTCGGGGTGATGAAGGTGTTCTCGGGGTGATGAAGGTGTTCTCGGGGTGATGAAGGTGTTCTCGGGGTGATGAAGGTGTTCTCGGGGTGATGAAGGTGTTCTCGGGGTGATGAAGGTGTTCTCGGGGTGATGAAGGTGTTTGGTTTGTGCCAGATGGAGTTTTCCTTGATGTCCAAAAAATCTCAATTTTAGTCTCATCTGACCAGAGCACCTTCTTCCATATGTTTGGGGAGTCTCCCACATGCCTTCTTCCATATGTTTGGGGAGTCTCCCACATGCCGTTTGGCACTAAACGCGTTTGCTTGTTTTTTTCATTAAGCAATGTATTTTTTAAATATTTTTTTAAATTTATTTATTTTTTCTGGCTTTTTTTTCTGGCCACTCTTCCGTAAAGCCCAGCTCTATGGGGTGTATGGCTTAACGTGGCAATATGTACAGATACTCCAATCTCCGTTGTGGAGCTTTGCAGCTCCTTCAGGGTTATCTATGGTCTCTTTGTTGACTCTCTGATTAATTCCTTCCTTGCCTGGTCAGTGAGTTTTGGTGGGCAGCCATCTCTTGGCAGGTTTGTTGTGGTGCCATATTTTTTCCATTTTTTAATAATGGATTTAATGATGCTCTGTGGGATTTTCAAAGTTTCTGATATTTTTTTATAACTCAACCCAACCCTGATCTGTACTTCTCCACAACTTTGTCCCTGACCTGTTTGGAGAGCTCCTTGGTCTTCATGGTGCAGCTTGCTTGGTGGTGCCCCTTGCTTAGTGGTGTTGCAGACTCTGGTGCCTTTCAGAACAGGTGTATATACACTGAGATCATGTGACACTTAGATTGCACACAGTTGGACTTTATTTAACTAATTATGTGACTTCTGAAGGTAATTGGTTGCACCAGATCTTATTTAGGGGCTTCATAGCAGAGGGTGGTGAATACATACACAGAGGGGGTGAATACATACACAGAGGGGGTGAATACATACACAGAGGGGGTGAATACATACACAGAGGGGTGAATACATACACAGGGGGTGAATACATACACAGGGGGTGAATACATACACAGAGGGGTGAATACATACACAGAGGGGTGAATACATACACAGAGGGGGTGAATACATACACAGAGGGGTGAATACATACACAGAGGGGTGAATACATACACAGAGGGGGTGAATACATACACATATGCATACACCACGTTTCCATTTATTTTTTAAGTGATTTTTTTAAACAAGTAATTTTTTAAAATTTCACTTCAAAAATGTGGACTGTTTTGTGTATGTCTATTACATGAAATCCAAATATAAATCCATTTAAATTCCAGGTTTTAAAGCAACAAAATAGGAAAAACGCCAAGGGGGGTGAATACTTTTGCAAGGCACTGTAAATGAACTAGAACAATGTCGGCATCGAGTAATTGTCTCTGGCCCGCACCCAGTTAGAGGGGGAGTGATGACCTCTACAGCAGAGTCTCACAACTCAATCGCTGGTTGAAAACTGTTTTAAATGTAGAATTTCTAGATAATGGGCCCTCTTTTTGAGACTCCCCCACAAACGGGACCAAGCTTGGCCTGCTGAGGAGTGACTGAGTGATTGGCAGCACCTTGAATACATTGTTATTTGATATGACAACAAATGAATAAGCCAGGGAGGAGTTAATGACGGGTAGGAACTAAAGTGTTGGGTCAGTGTTTCCAGGAGACCCTAATTAAACGTTACATTACCTCACGTAGCTTGCTAACGTTTTCCCGCTTCGCCCGTTCCTTTCTGATTTCGAAGATACCGTTGCACAAACAACATGCTGATCTAGGCGTACAACAGCATTGGTACTCGGCTGTATGAACTAGCTACGTTTACGCGGACTCTTAATGCATTTAGCAAGCTAGCTAATGTTAGCCAGGTGATTAGCATTAGCGGCTAAAAACAATTTATTTTAGCCACAACTTTCTGAGAAAAGACAAACCAGCAAGACCGTAAGATGCACAAACTAATAGTGTAATTATTATACACCGCTCTTTGGAAAGCAGCATCGTTTTCACCAACATCTTGTTGCATCCATCGGAAAAAAGAGCAAAAGTGCTCTTCACTCTGTGGTCGAGCAACTGGGTCCCCTTGGGAACGACCTGGAAGCAATTTCACTGCTAGTCTACACCTGTTGTTTTACAAAGCATGTGACCAAGTAAAATGTGATTTGATTTGACGAGGGGGGGGGGCATGCAACAGCAGTAAAGGGAGAAAGATAACTCGTAGGAAAAACGACATTACCTGCACCAGAGTTACGTATCACATTTTTAACAAAAACCAAACATTGAAATGCTGTTCTAGAAGGTCAAGTAAAAAAATTTTTAAACTGGACCGTTGCATCAATACCTGCAGACCGCTGCTCCCGAGTGGTCAGCGGTCTGAGGCACTGCATCTCGGTGTTATAGAGGCATACACTACAGAAACCCTGGTTCAAAATCCAGTCTGTATAACAACCGGCCGTGATTGGGAGTCCCATAGGGGCGGCCCATTGTTCCAGCGTCGTCCGGGTTTGGCCAGTATAGGCCGTCATTGTAAATAAGAATTTGTTCATTATGGACTTGCCAAGTTAAATAAAGGTTAAAATAAAAAGTATACTGCCCAGCTATTAGTTAAATATCAAACTAAGCTAATTTAGTACATGCGTATATTTGCTATCTTGCTCATGCATACTTCACCTTTGTGTTTCTACCAGGTTATTGTTATTATGATTCTACTAGGTGGTTGTTGTTGTTGTTATTATGAATCTACCAGGTTGTTGTTATTATGAATCTACCAGGTTGTTGTTGTTATGATTCTACCAGGTGGTGGTTGTTGTTATGATTATACCAGGTGGTGGTTGTTGTTATGATTATACCAGGTGGTGGTTGTTGTTATGATTCTACCAGGTGGTTGTTGTTGTTATGATTCTACCAGGTTGTTGTTATGACTCTACCAGGTTGTTGTTGTTGTTATGATTATACCAGGTTGTTGTTGTTGTTATGATTATACCAGGTTGTTGTTGTTATGATTATACCAGGTTGTTGTTGTTGTTATGATTATACCAGGTTGTTGTTGTTGTTATGATTCTACCAGGTGGGGTTGTTGTTATGATTCTACCAGGTGGGGTTGTTGTTATGATTCTACCAGGTGGGGTTGTTGTTATGATTCTACCAGGTGGGGTTGTTGTTATGATTCTACCAGGTGGGGTTGTTGTTGTGATTCTACCAGGTTGTTGTTGTTGTTGTTGTTGTGATTCTACCAGGTTGTTGTTGTTGTTGTTGTGATTCTACCAGGTTGTTGTTGTTGTTGTGATTCTACCAGGTTGTTGTTGTTGTTATGATTCTACCAGGTTGTTGTTGTTGTTGTTATGATTCTACCAGGTTGTTGTTGTTGTTATGATTCTACCAGGTGGGATTGTTGTTATGATTCTACCAGGTGGGGTTGTTGTTATGATTCTACCAGGTGGGGTTGTTATGATTCTACCAGGTGGGGTTGTTGTTGTGATTCTACCAGGTGGGGTTGTTATGATTCTACCAGGTGGGGTTGTTGTTGTTGTGATTCTACCAGGTGGGGTTGTGATTCTACCAGGTTGTTGTTGTTGTGATTCTACCAGGTTGTTGTTGTTGTGATTCTACCAGGTTGTTGTTGTGATTCTACCAGGTTGTTGTTGTTGTGATTCTACCAGGTTGTTGTTGTTGTGATTCTACCAGGTTGTTGTTGTTGTGATTCTACCAGGATGTTGTTGTTGTGATTCTACCAGGTTGTTGTTGTTGTTATGATTCTACCAGGTTGTTGTTGTTGTTGTTATGATTCTACCAGGTTGTTGTTGTTGTTATGATTCTACCAGGTTGTTGTTGTTGTTATGATTCTACCAGGTTGTTGTTGTTGTTGTTATGATTCTACCAGGTTGTTGTTGTTGTTATGATTCTACCAGGTGGGGTTGTTGTTGTGATTCTACCAGGTGGGGTTGTTGTTGTGATTCTACCAGGTGGGGTTGTTGTTGTGATTCTACCAGGTGGGGTTGTTGTTGTGATTCTACCAGGTGGGGTTGTTGTGATTCTACCAGGTGGGGTTGTTGTTGTGATTCTACCAGGTGGGGTTGTGATTCTACCAGGTGGGGTTGTGATTCTACCAGGTTGTTGTTGTTGTGATTCTACCAGGTTGTTGTTGTTGTGATTCTACCAGGTTGTTGTTGTTGTGATTCTATCAGGTTGTTGTTGTGATTCTACCAGGTTGTTGTTGTGATTCTACCAGGTTGTTGTTGTGATTCTACCAGGTTGTTGTTGTTGTGATTCTACCAGGTTGTTGTTGTTGTGATTCTACCAGGTTGTTGTTGTTGTGATTCTACCAGGTTGTTGTTGTTGTGATTCTACCAGGTTGTTGTTGTTGTGATTCTACCAGGTTGTTGTTGTTGTGATTCTACCAGGTTGTTGTTGTTGTGATTCTACCAGGTTGTTGTTGTTGTGATTCTACCAGGTTGTTGTTGTTGTGATTCTACCAGGTTGTTGTTGTTGTGATTCTACCAGGTTGTTGTTGTTGTGATTCTACCAGGTTGTTGTTGTTGTGATTCTACCAGGTTGTTGTTGTTGTGATTCTACCAGGTTGTTGTGATTCTACCAGGATGTTGTTGTTGTTATGATTCTACCAGGATGTTGTTGTTGTTATGATTCTACCAGGGTGTTGTTGTTGTTATGATTCTACCAGGGTGTTGTTGTTGTTATGATTCTACCAGGGTGTTGTTGTTGTGTTTCTACCAGGTTGTTATGATTCTACCTGGTTGTTGTTATGATTCTACTAGGTGGGGTTGTTATGATTCTACCAGGTTGTTATGATGATTCTACCAGGTTGTTGTTGTTATGATTCTACTAGGTTGTTGTTGTGATTCTACCAGGTTGTTGTTATGATTCTACCAGGTTGTTGTTATGATTCTACCAGGTTGTTGTTATGATTCTACTAGGTGGGGTTGTTATGATTCTACCAGGTTGTTATGATTCTACCAGGTTGTTGTTGTTATGATTCTACCAGGTTGTTGTTGTTGTTATGATTCTACTAGGTTGTTGTTATGATTCTACCAGGTTGTTGTTATGATTCTACTAGGTTGTTGTTGTTATGATTCTACCAGGTTGTTGTTATGATTCTACCAGGTTGTTGTTATGATTCTACTAGGTTGTTGTTGTTGTTATGATTCTACCAGGTGGGGTTGTTGTTGTTGTGATTCTACCAGGTTGTTGTTGTGTTTCTACCGGGTTGTTATGATTCTACCAGGTTGTTGTTGTTGTTATGATTCTACCAGGTTGTTGTTGTTATGATTCTACCAGGTTGTTATTAATATTTTGTTTCTACCAGGTGGTGCTGAAGGGTGCCCCTGGACAGCCTGGGACTATTTTACGGACCGTCCCCATGGGAGGAGTACGTCTCGTCTCCCCGGTTACTGTTTCCGGTGTCAAACCTAACGTCACCACCCTTGTTGTCAAGGGAACCACAGGTAAGGATGTTCAGTGAACCTCCGACAAATAGCTCTTTGCTAGTCGCCGCGCTTAGCTTCATCCTTGACTAGTTGTGTTCCTAAAGATTAGTTTGGTTTTAGTGACGCGTTGAATCATCCACAGTTGAACAATCATGCTTTAATTTGTGCTGTTTTGAAGCATCTGTCCCAATAGATTAGCCTGGGTACCAGTCTGTTAGCGCTAACATTCCACTCCTTAACACACCTGGTGGAATGTTAACACAATACCGGTCTGGATTTCAGGCTGCCAATATACACAATCAACGATCGATTTAACGTTGTCCCTTCCCCTTAGGTGTGACAACGTTTGGTACGGTGACTGGTACAGTGTCTTCGAGCCTGGCGGCCGGAAGTGTTGCCACGGCTACCACCACCTTGGGCACCATGACCACTCTGCCTGGACAGGTCACCGTCTCCGCAGCTCAGGTACAGTTCACGTGGAACAACGGAGGCTGCGTTTACACAGGCGGTCAAAATAATTGATCGGTCAAAAATAACGATCAGAATCGGGCTTGCCTTTCGTAAAAGCGCTGTCGTCGGTGCCTTATGTGATCGTGTTTGGTGCAGATGCATCCGTCCTGTCATGAATACTTGAAATGGGTTGACTCCCTTTTATGTATTGATTTGTTAGTATTTATGTGTTAGTATTTATTTGTTAGTGTTTGTGTTATTATTTATGTGTTAGTATTTATTTGTTATTATTTATGTGTTAGTATTTATTTGTTATTATTTATGTGTTAGTATTTGTGTTAGTATGTATTTGTTATTATTTATGTGTTAGTATTTATGTGTTAGTATGTATTTGTTAGTATGTATTTGTTAGTATTTATGTTATTGTTTATTTGTTAGTATTTATTTGTTAGTGTTTATTTGTTAGTATTTATGTGTTAGTATTTATGTGTTAGTATTTATTTGTTAGTATTTATTTGTTATTATTTATGTTATTGTTTATTTGTTAGTATTTGGCTGCTATGCTTGTCCTGCTGGCACATGCAGTGATACACCTGGGAAGACGGGCTCTCTGTAAAAAGCAGTGCTTCTCGTATGAACAGCAGCGCTTCTTTTCTGGTCAGACATGCCATCATGAGAAAACCTGTAGAAAACCTCATACTTGGAATGGTTTAATTGTCATTTAAATATGTATTTTTATATTTTTTTATTGGCAAGATTGATTTGTATTGGAACTTTGGTTTATTGACCTCTTCTGTGTGTTGGAAAATTAATGCTTACACGTCTTTAAAACAACGTACTCTTATGTCCTCCAGGCGGGAGCTCAGCCCACTCAGGTGACCCTGATCACGACCCCCAGTGGTGTGGATGCTCAGCCTGTCCACGACCTCCCGGTCTCCATCCTGTCCTCCCCCACCTCCGCCGACCCCTCGTCCACCCAGCCCGAGGCAGGCGACCCAGGGACGGTAACCCTGGTCTGCTCAAACCCGCCGTGCGAAACCCACGAGACCGGCACCACCAATACAGCTACCACGGCCTCCGCTAACATGACTGGTAATGGTGGGGTGGAGAGGGTGTGTTCAAACCCGCCGTGTGAAACCCACGAGACCGGCACCACCAACACTCAAACGACAGCGTCCTCCAACATGGGCCAGGTACAGCAGGTGTGCACCAACCCGCCGTCAGAGACCCACGATACAGGTACCACCAACACCCAGACCACAGCCAGCTGTAACATGGGCTCCAACCAGCAACAACAAGGCTCCAGCGTAACCAACAACACCACCTGCGGGTCTGACCCCCCGTCCTCTCCGCCCCCCTCCTCCTCCGGAGACCTCTCCCCCTCGTCTGTTTCTGGTACCAGCTCTGTGCCCGGGGTGCTGCGACCGGAGACTCTGAGAACAGGGACCACCTACACCTCGACCACCGCACGCTCTAACATGGGCTCTGACCAGATGGGGATGACCCTCAGCTCCTCGTCCTCAGATAACCAGAGCAAGTCATCCAGTGGAGGAGGAGGAGGAGGATCCCCCCTCACATCTCCTGTCTGTTCCAATCCACCTTGTGAAACGCACGAAACTGGCCCCACTGAGGCCGGAGCTGGAGGCAGAAGCGCCACACAGGTCTGCTCCAATCCACCTTGTGAAACACACGAGACTGGCACGACCACTACGTCGACGCAGGCCAACTCCAGTATGGGCATCGGGCAGACTACAGGGACAGTGCAGAGGGTGTGTTCCAATCCACCGTGTGAAACGCACGAAACGGGGACGACCAACACCCCGTCTCAGACTACGTCCAACCTGACAGGGACGGGCACGGTCCAGAGGGTGTGTTCCAATCCACCGTGTGAAACGCACGAAACAGGGACGACCAACACGGCTACTACAGGTGGGAGCTACTGCTATCTATCTATCTATCTATCTATCTATCTATCTAAGCATGCATGACTGTCTTTTAACCCATTTTGTTCTCATAGGTGTTTTAGGGAGGATTTGTTTTCAGACACACATTAATTCAGGTCCGAGACTAAAGAAAAATCTACTCAAAGGAGAATCTCCAGAAGGATTAGATTAGGCTTAATCTAGGTCTGGGGGAAATGGTCCCGTAGGCTCCTTTTACACAGGCCTACGTATTCTGATATTTTGCCCAATTATTGGGAAAAAGGTTGATCTGATTGGTCCAAAGATCAGAATGGGTCTGCCTGTATAAACGTAGCCTTAGTGTTTTAAAACAGAAGATTAAGAGTTAAGATGTTAGTAATAAAAATTCCTACCAACATAAAGGATGTTTTGGTCTCCGTGTTGGGATGTTTTGGTCTCCGTGTTGGGATGTTTTGGTCTCCGTGTTGGGATGTTTTGGTCTCCGTGTTGGGATGTTTTGGTCTCCGTGTTGGGACGTTTTGGTCTCCGTGGTGGGACGTTTTGGTCTCCGTGGTGGGACGTTTTGGTCTCCGTGTCTTTGGTCTCCGTGTTGGGACGTTTTGGTCTCCGTGTTGGGACGTTTTGGTCTCCGTGTTGGGACGTTTTGGTCTCCGTGTTGGGACGTTTTGGTCTCCGTGTTGGGACGTTTTGGTCTCTGTGTTGGGACGTTTTGGTCTCCGTGTTGGGACGTTTTGGTCTCCGTGTTGGGACGTTTTGGTCTCCGTGTTGGGACGTTTTGGTCTCCGTGTTGGGATGTTTTGGTCTCCGTGTTGGGAT
The DNA here is from genome assembly GCF_021184085.1 of Oncorhynchus gorbuscha. Classification (NCBI taxonomy): domain Eukaryota; kingdom Metazoa; phylum Chordata; class Actinopteri; order Salmoniformes; family Salmonidae; genus Oncorhynchus; species Oncorhynchus gorbuscha. The sequence goes on along the minus strand of NC_060175.1, from coordinate 105,100,331 downwards.
GTTTTGGTCTCCGTGTTGGGATGTTTTGGGGATCGTGTTGGGATGTTTTGGGGATCGTGTTGGGATGTTTTGGGGATCCGTGTTGGGATGTTTTGGTGTTAATTGTGTGACGTCCCTCCTCCCTCCAGCCCAGCCTGGCGACTCAACACAGGGAGACAACGGAACTACGGAGGCTCCTTCGTCGTCCTCGGTAACCACAGAGTCCAGCGCCGTGGTGGCGGCTGGCCGAGCAGTTACCACGGTTACCCAGTCCACACCCACACCTGGACCCTCCGTACCTGTAAGGGCCACACACACACACACACACACACACACACACACACACACACACACACACACACACACACACACACACACACACACACACACACACACACACACACACACACACACACACACACACACACACACACACACACACACACACACACACGGCTGTTATAGTGTTTACTCTCAAAGTTGTGGTTAGCTGGTTCAGACACTCACTGCTCTAACAGACTGTTAGAGGTGTTTATTTTGGGATCATTTTACTTTTGACCGTTAAAGCCTTCCTGTCCCCGACCCTTCCTTCCTTCCTTCCTTCCACCAGGAGATCTCGTCGATGTCTGGGTCGTCTGAGGCGATGGTGACTGCATGTATAGAGGGAGAGGAGGCCATGCAGACGGACTGTCTCCCAGAGGGCACAGTGAGGGTCGTGACCCTGGAAGAGGCTGCTGCAGCTGGGATACAGGTCCATGTGGAGGGCATGGAGGAACAGAACCAGGGGGAGCAGGAGGTACAGTACAATACATACTGATGTGTGTATATATTACCTGTCAAACGTTTGGACACACCTACTTATTCAAGGGTTTTTCTTTATTTTTACTATTTTCTACATTGTAGAATAATAGTGAAGACATCAAAACTATGAAATAACACATATGGAATCATGTCGTAACCAAAAAAGGTGTTTAACAAATCAAAATATATTTTATATTTGAGATTCTTCAAACTAGCCACCCTTTGCCTTGATAACAGCTTTGTACACTCTTGGCATTCTCTCAACCAGCTTCATGAGGTTGTCACCTGGAATGCATTTCAATTAACAGGTATGCCTTGGTTAAAGTTGTGGAATTTCTTCCTTCTTATTGCGTATGAGCCAATCAGTGGTGTTGTGACAAGGTAGGGGTAATATACAGAAGATAGACCTATTTGGTGAAAGACCAAGTCCATATTATGGCAAGAACAGCTCAAATAAGCAAAGAGAAACAAAGTCCATCATTAAGTCAGTCAATACGGAACATTTCAAGAACTTTGAAGATTTCATGAAGTGCAGTCGCAAAAAACCATCAAGGACTATGATGAAACTGGTTGTCATGAGGACCACCACAGGAATGGAAGACCCAGAGTTACCTGTCTCTCATGAGGACCGCCACAGGAATGGAAGACCCAGAGTTACCTGTCTCTCATGAGGACCGCCACAGGAATGGAAGACCCAGAGTTACCTGTCTCTCATGAGGACCGCCACAGGAATGGAAGACCCACAGTTACCTGTCTCTCATGAGGACCGCCACAGGAATGGAAGACCCAGAGTTACCTGTCTCTCATGAGGACCGCCACAGGAATGGAAGACCCAGAGTTACCTGTCTCTCATGAGGACCGCCACAGAAATGGAAGACCCAGAGTTACCTCTGCTACAGAGGTTCATTAGAGTTACCATCCTCAGAAATTGCAGCCCAAATAAATGCTTCACAGAGTTCAAGTAACAGACACATCTCAACATCAACTGTTCAGAAGAGACTGTGTGAATCAGGCCTTCGTGGTTGATTGCGGCAAAGAAAACCACTATTAAAGGACACCTAGAAGAAGAGACTTGCTTGGGCCAAGAAACATGAGCAATGGACACTAGACCGGTGGAAATCTGTCCTTTTGGTCTGATGAGTCCACATTTTGGGGGTTTTGGTTCCAACTGCCGTGTCTTTGTGGCACGCATAGTATGTCAACGGATGATCTCCGCATGTGTGGTTCCCATTGTGAAGCATGGAGGAGGAGGAGGTGTGGGGATGCTTTGCTGGTGACACAGTCAGTGATTTATTTACCACAGCATTCTGCAGCGATACGCCATCCCATCTGGTTTGGGCTTAGTGGGACACTTTTTAGTTGTTTTTCAACAGGACAATGGATGCTTTGCTGGTGAACACAGTCAGTGATTTCTTTTATTTACCACAGCATTCTGAGGTGGGGTTTCAGGTGTCTCCGGAAGGTGGTGATTGACTCCGCTGTCATCCCATCTGGTTTGGGCTTTTGACTGTGGGACACTTTTGGTAGGGAGGCGAGCAGGCCAGAGGTTGTTTTTCAATCAGGACAATGACTGTTCCCCTCACACCTCCAGGCTGTGTAAGGGCTGTTTGACTAAGAAGGAGAGTGATGGAGTGGTGCATCAGATGACCTGGCCTCCACAATCGCCTGACCTCAACCAAATTGAAATGGTTCGGGCTTAGTCGGACCGCAGAGTGAAGGGAAAGCAGCCAACAAGTGCTCAGCATATGTGGGAGCTCCTTCAAGACTTTTGGAAAAGCATTCCAGGTGAAGCTGGTTGAGAGAATGCCAAGAGTGTGCAAAGCTGTCATCAAGGCACAGGGTGGCAACTTTGAAGAATCTCAAATGATAAAATATATTTGGATTTTTGTTTAACTTCTCTGGGATACCACCTCGCCAACAGCCAGTGAAAATGCAGGGTGCCACATTCAAAACAGAAATCTCATAATTAAAATTCCTCAAACATACAAGTATTATACACCATTTTAAAGATTCACTTCTCGTGAATCCAGCCACAGTGTCCGATTTGCGAAAGCACACTTTGAGATTATGTTAGGTCAGCGCCTAGTCACAGAAAACCATACAGCCATTTTCCGACCAAGGAGAGGTGTCACAAAAGTCAGAAATAGCTTTAAAATAAAATCACCTTTTGATCTTCACCGGATGCCATGTTAGACATAAACATTGATAAAAGATACAAGTGTTAAACACACAATTAAAGAAACTTCTCCTTAATGCAACCTGTGTGTCAGATTTTTTTTAAAGTCTTTACAGCAAAAGCTTATTACGATTATGAAACCTTCCGATTATGTTTAGGTCAGCGCCTCGTCACCGAAAAACACACAGCCATTTTCCAAAGAAGGAGAGGTGTCACAAAACTCAGAAAATAGCGTTATAAATATTCACTTACCTTTGATGATCTTCGGAATGCACCCCCAGGAATCCCAGTTCCACAATAAATGTTTGTTTTGTTCAATAAAGTCAATCATTTATGTCCAAATACCTCCTTTTTGTTTGAGCGTTTAGCCCAGTAATTCAAATGCACGCGAGCAATTAGTTCAGATGAAAAGTAAAAGTTATATTACAGTTCGTAGAAACATGTCAAACGAAGTATAGAAACAATCTTTAGGATGTTTTTATCATAAATCTTCAATAATGTTTCAACCGGACAATTCCTTTGTCTTTAGAAATTAAAAGGAACTCCGCTCGTTCTCACGGCCGTGCGCCTGGCTTAGCTCATGGCACTCTGCCAGACCTCTTCGTCAAACAGCTCTTATTCGCTCCCTCTTCATAGTAGAAGCCTGAAACAAGGTTGTAAAGACTGTCGACATCTAGTGGAAGCCTTAGGAACTGCAATCGGACCAAATTTAAACTCTATCTTGGATTGGGAATGACTTGAAAAACTACAAACCTCAAACCCCACTTCCTTTTTCTCAGGTTTTCGTCTGCCATATGAGTTCTGTTATACTGACAGACATCATGCAAACAGTTATTTTATAAACTTCAGAGTGTTTTCTATCCAAATCTACTAATTATATACATTATTCTAGCTTTTGGGCCTGAGTAGCAGGCAGTTTACTCTGGGTACCTTATTTATCCAAGCTACTCAATACTGCCCCCCCCCCAGTCCCAAAGAAGTCAACGCTTTCTTTGGTAACTACATAACCATATGTGTTAATTTATAGTTTTGATGTCTTCACTATTATTCTACAATGTAGAATATTTTACGAATAAAGAAAAACCTTTTGAATGAGTAGCTGTGTATATATACATACAACACACACGGAAGGGAACCACCATCAATCCACAGGTCCTCTGTCATGTCTTGGAAAAGACCACAGAATGAAACTCTGTTTCCTCCCAGCAGCACACACGAGCGACTAAATTGTGTGCCAACAAAACATTTTTAGTAACATTGAGAGAAAAAAAATCAATTGTCCAGAAAAAAGTTACTTTTTTAAAAATGAGGACAATTTTTCTTTGCCTCCTAGGGCCTGCCTGCGGAGCTGATGTCTGAAGGTGACGCGGGGGACCAGCAGACCCTGATGGTGACGGGTTTAACCCCCGAGGAGCTGGCTGTTACCGCAGCAGCCGAGGAGGCAGCACAACACGCTGCTGCTGAGGAGGCTAACGCCCAGGCCATGGCCATACAGGCTGTCCTGCAGGCCGCACAGCACACTGTCATGAGTGAGTAGACACACACACACACAGCCCAGGCCATGGCCATACAGGCTGTCCTGCAGGCCGCACAGCACACTGTCATGAGTGAGTAGACACACACACACACAGCCCAGGCCATAGCCATACAGGCTGTCCTGCAGACAGCCCTGGTCATACTGTAGACCAGGTATTCCCAAATTGGGGTACGGGTAGCCACAATGCCGCCGGGGGTACGCCAAAGAAAAATGTGAAGAATTTCTGCACAAACTGTCAAACAGTCTCAGGGAAATTCCGTGCTGGTCGTCCTCGCCAGGGTCTTGACCAGACTGCAGTGCAGTTCGTCCTCGCCAGGGTCTTGACCAGACTGCAGTGCAGTTCGTCCTCGCCAGGGTCTTGACCAGACTGCAGTTCGTCCTCGCCAGGGACTTGACCAGACTGCAGTTCGTCCTCGCCAGGGTCTTGACCAGACTGCAGTTCGTCCTCGCCAGGGTCTTGACCAGACTGCAGTGTAGTTCGTCCTCGCCAGGGTCTTGACCAGACTGCAGTTCGTCCTCGCCAGGGTCTTGACCAGACTGCAGTTCGTCCTCGCCAGGGTCTTGACCAGACTGCAGTTCGATGTCGTAACAGACGTCAGGGGCAAATGGTTTGATGACAGGCTGGAGAAGTGTTCTCTAACCGCATGATGAATCCACGTTTCAACAATCAATTATTTATCAAACTAGTTGAACCTGCTTTGCAAAAATCACCGATCTGTCTTTCAAGTCTTGTGAAATGCTATCTTTTTTCAAATTTATTTTAAAACCAATTTAACCATAATCATGCATAATACACACTCGCTAATAGACTAACTTATTGTAGCAGGTATTATAGAAAATCAACACAGGTCTTAGAAACAATATTTCAAACCCCCGTCCTCATAAGTAGCCAGCTAATATTTATTTAAAGTTTAGCCAACTTGGCTCTGTTTGCTAGCTACTACAGTGCCTTGAGAAAGTATTCGGCCCCCTTGAACTTTGCGACCTTTTGCCACATTTCAGGCTTCAAACATAAAGATATAAAACTGTATTTTTTTGTGAAGAATCAACAAGTGGGACTCAATCATGAAGTGTAACGACATGTATTGGATATTTCCAACTTTTTTAACAAATCAAAAACTGAAAAATTGGGCGTGCAAAATTATTCAGCCCCCTTAAGTTAATACTTTGTAGCGTCACCTTTTTCTGCGATTACAGCTGTAAGTCGCTTGGGGTATGTCTCTATCAGTTTTGCACATCGAGAGACTGAAATTGTTTCCCATTCCTCCTTGCAAAACAGCTCGAGCTCAGTGAGGTTGGATGGAGAGCATTTGTGAACAGCAGTTTTCAGTTCTTTCCACAGATTCTCGATTGGATTCAGGTCTGGACTTTGACTTGGCCATTCTAACACCTGGATATGTTTATTTTTGAACCATTCCATTGTAGATTTTGCTTTATGTTTTGGATCATTGTCTTGTTGGAAGACAAATCTCCGTCCCAGTCTCAGTTCTTTTGCAGACTCCATCAGGTTTTCTTCCAGAATGGTCCTGTATTTGGCTCCATCCATCTTCCCACCAATTTTAACCATCTTCCCTGTCCCTGCTGAAGAAAAGCAGGCCCAAACCATGATGCTGCCACCACCATGTTTGACAGTGGGGATGGTGCGTTCAGGGTGATGAGCTGTGTTGCTTTTACGCCAAACATAACGTTTTGCATTGTTGCCAAAAAGTTCAATTTTGGTTTCATCTGACCAGAGCACCTTCTTCCACATGTTTGGTGTGTCTCCCAGGTGGCTTGTGAGAAACTTTAAACGACACTTTTTATGGATATTTTTAAGAAATGGCTTTCTTCTTGCCACTCTTCCATAAAGACCAGATTTGTGCAATATACGACTGATTGTTGTCCTATGGACAGAGTCTCCCACCTCAGCTGTAGATCTCTGCAGTTCATCCAGAGTGATCATGGGCCTCTTGGCTGCATCTCTGATCAGTCTTCTCCTTGTATGAGCTGAAAGTTTAGAGGGACGGCCAGGTCTTGGTAGATTTGCAGTGGTCTGATACTCCTTCCATTTCAATAGTATCGCTTGCACAGTGCTCCTTGGGATGTTTAAAGCTTGGGAAATATTTTTGTATCCAAATCCGGCTTTAAACTTCTTCACAACAGTATCTCGGACCTGCCTGGTGTGTTCCTTGTTCTTCATGATGCTCTCTGCGCTTTTAACGGACCTCTGAGATTATCACAGTGCAGGTGCATTTATACGGAGACTTGATTACACACAGGTGGATTGTATTTATCATCATTAGTCATTTATGTCAACATTGGATCATTCAGAGATCCTCACTGAACTTCTGGAGAGAGTTTGCTGCACTGAAAGTAAAGGGGCTGAATAATTTTGCACGCCCACTTTTTCAGTTTTTGATTTGTTAAAAAAGTTTGAAATATCCAATAAATGTCGTTCCACTTCATGATTGTGTCCCACTTGTTGTTGTTTCCTGTCAAAAAAAAAAGTTTTATATCTTTATGTTTGAAGCCTGCAATGTGGCAAAAGGTTGCAAAGTTCAAGGGGGCCGAATACTTTCGCAAGGCACTATAAGATACCAAAAAGATGAAAATGAAACTCGTTCAAATAATATAATCCTGCAGTACTGGCGTTTTGTAATATTGTGCAAAAACATACATTCAAATTAATAGATATATCACCCAGCCCTAGTTAGCAGTTTGGTAGATTGTAACGAGTCTCACCCCCCCTCCAGATGAAGGAGACGGTGGCCAGGAGGGCCAGCACCAAACCACCACCATCCCCATTGTGTTGACTCAGGCTGAGCTGGCAGCCCTGGTACATCAACAACAGCAGCTGCAGGAAGCCCAGGCTCTGGCCCAGGCAGCAGCGGCGGCGCAGCAGCAGCAGCACAGCACAACCAGGTCAGTCCACCGTTGTTTTGCTTTCGTCATCAGTCTATCTGTTCGTTTCATTTTCAAGATGATTCAATGCGATTCTAGATATGTAGACCTCTTGAAACATACGTTTTAATTTGAAATGATTCTAGATATAATTTGAAAACGATTCTCTTGAACCATACGTTTTAATTTAAAAACTATTCTAGATATGTCTTGAACCATCTTTTAATTTGAACCATTCTAGATTTTAATTTGAAAATGATTCTAGATATGTCGACCTCTTGAACCATACGTTATAATTTGAAAACGATTCTAGATATGTAGACCTCTTGAACCATACGTTTTAATTTGAAACGATTCTAGATATGTCGGCTCTTGAACCATACGTTTTAATTTGAAAACGATTCTAGACATGTCGACCTCTTGAACCATAAGTTTTAATTTGAAACGATTCTAGATATGTCGACTCTTGAACCATACGTTTTACTTTGAAACGGTGCGATGTGATTCGATTCACTAAAGTTTGTTGCATAAACACATTAATTTTCAATTCTAATATATATATCACAGCTATGGATGTCACCCCTCATAATGGAATGGTTCAGACCATTTGGAAGTTTGATGGACTTGAATGAGCTTCTCTTACATTTCGTTCATCGTAGTCTTTTTTAGCAGGCGCTCTTATCTAGAGACATAATTACGGCGTTCGTCGTAAGATAGCTAGGTGAGACGACGCATCACAATCGTATCGGGTGCATTTTCTCTGAAAGTATTACCCAGCAACGTCGGTGCTGGTGGGGAGGTAGTGCTGGTGGGGAGGTAGTGCTGGTGGGGAGGTAGTGCTGGTGGGGAGGTAGTGCTGGTGGGGAGGTAGTGCTGGTGGGGAGGTAGTGCTGGTGGGGAGGTAGTGCTGGTGGGGAGGTAGTGCTGGTGGGGAGGTAGTGCTGGTGGGGAGGTAGTGCTGGTGGGGAGGTAGTGCTGGTGGGGAGGTGGTGCTGGTGGGGAGGTGGTGCTGGTGGGGAGGTGGTGCTGGTGGGGAGGTGGTGCTGGTGGGGAGGTGGTGCTGGTGGGGAGGTGGTGCTGGTGGGGAGGTGGGGCTGGTGGGGAGGTGGTGCTGGTGGGGAGGTGGTGCTGGTGGGGAGGTGGCGCGGGGCTGGTGGGGAGGTGGCGCGGGGCTGGTGGGGAGGTGGCGCGGGGCTGGTGGGGAGGTGGCGCTGGGGGGAGGTGGCTGGGCTGGGGGGAGGTGGCGCTGGGCTTGGGGCTGGTGGGGAGGTAGAACTGCTGAGCTGCTGAGCTAGTGGGGTGATATGTGATCATATGACAGAGCTGAGTGACTTGGTGTATAGAGAGGAGAGGAGAAATCCATCCTCATAGCAGTGATAGGAGAGACCCATGTGAGGAGAAATCCATCCTCATAGCAGTGATAGGAGAGACCCATGTGAGGAGAAATCCATCCTCATAGCAGTGATAGGAGAGACCCATGTGAGGAGAAATCCATCCTCATAGCAGTGATAGGAGAGACCCATGTGAGGATATGACAGAGCTGAGTGACTTGGTGTATGGAGAGGAGAGGAGAGGGCTTAGAACTTAGCCCTGGGGGACACCCGTAATGAGAGTACGTGGTGCAGACACAGATCCTCTCCACGTCACCTGGTAGGAGACACCTGCCAGGTGTAATGTAATCCAGGAGTGTGCAGAGCCTGAGGCGCCCAAACCTCTTCAACCATGCAGGGAAGGGTGGCAAACGTGATTTGCTTTCTTCGTTATGAAATGACCAACTTTACCCTGTATATCTTAAATACATATTTTTTTAAAATACCATTTTAATTACTGATTGCTTCAAGCAAAACTACCACAACTATTGCTGATGGTAAAGGTAATATAAACACAGCAGTGATATTGCAAGCTCCCAGTTAAGTAGAAACCAGTTTAAGAAGGGCTGTAGCAAGCTCCCAGTTAAGTAGAAACCAGTTTAAGAAGGGCTGTAGCAAGCTCCCAGTTGCATGTTTAGATTGACACTGGAGGGGAAGGACACCGTTGTCAGAAAATGTCGTTTTTTGGGGGGATGGTAGAAAGAAAGTCATTTCAGATGGGGGAAAAAAATATGAACCAGCGATTCGTAACGTTTTAATTGATTTTGAGACCGACGCGTGTAACATTCGGGTCTGTTTGGGGTCCCGCGGACCAATGCACTCACGTTAAACATTTGAACCGGGGACAGGCGCGTGTCGGTGAAGCGCTGCGTATTAAATCTATAAATCGATTTCTTTTCTGTTTAACACTTTGAACAGATGTGTTTTTTTTAAAGAAATGTGCTGTGTAAATGACGTTTAATCTGACCCAGCCCACAGAGGGCCTGGCCCCAGCAGACAGCCTGAACGACCCGGCGTCAGAGAGTAACGGCCAGGAGCTGGCTGCAGCAGTGACCCAGGCGGTGGCCCGGCTAGCCCCAACCTGCACCATGGTGGTGACAAACCCGGCTAAGACTCAGCCCATGATGGTGGCCAGCCTGGCTAAGACTCAGCCCATGATGGTGGCCAGCCTGGCTAAGACTCAGCCCATGATGGTGGCCAGCCTGGCTAAGACTCAGCCCATGATGGTGGCCAGTCCGGCTAAGACTCAGCCCATGATGGTGGCCAGTCCGGCTAAGACTCAGCCCATGATGGTGGCCAGCCTGGCTAAGACTCAGCCCATGATGGTGGCCAGCCTGGCTAAGACTCAGCCCATGATGGTGGCCAGTCCGGCTAAGATGCAGGCAGCTGCGACCCTGGCAGAGGTGGCTAACGGCATAGAGTCTGCTGCAGGGGTGAGTGGACTGAACCTTGTCGGAATTTTTGTTGATTGATTGTTAGATGTCTCGGATTTATGGTCACCTCTTGATACTGAAAAATTATTAGTTTTCTTGAGATTTACTGTCTAAGTAGAATATTTTGTTTAAAAATATATAGATTTTTGACCCTATTTCCAGAGATAGATGTTAAAGGATGTTTATTACATTGTCTTCTAATCCTCCAGATTATTACCTTCTAGTACTCCAGATTATTACCTTCTAATACTCCAGATTATTACCTTCTAGTACTCCAGATTATTACCTTCTAATACTCCAGATTATTACCTTCTAATACTCCAGATTATTACCTTCTAGTACTCCAGATTATTACCTTCTAATACTCCAGATTATTACCTTCTTGTTCTCCAGATTATTACCTTCTAGTACTCCATATTATTACCTTCTAATACTCCAGATTATTACCTTCTAATACTCCAGATTATTACCTTCTAGTACTCCAGATTAGTACCTTCTAATACTCCAGATTAGTACCTTCTAGTACTCCAGATTAGTACCTTCTAATACTCCAAATTATTACCTTCTAATACTCCAGATGATTACCTTCTAGTACTCCAGATTATTACCTTCTAATACTCCAGATTATTACCTTGTCTTCTAGTACTCCAGATTATTACCTTCTAGTACTCCAGATTATTACCTTCTAGTACTCCAGATTATTACCTTCTAGTACTCCAGATTATTACCTTCTAATACTCCAGATTATTACCTTCTAAACCTCCAGATTATTACCTTCTAATCCTCCAGATTATTACCTTCTAATCCTCCAGATTATTACCTTCTAATCCTCCAGATTATTACCTTCTAATCCTCCAGATTATTACCTTCTAATACTCCAGATTATTACCTTCTAATACTCCAGATTATTACCTTGTCTTCTAATCCTCCCATGTTGTTTATTTAGAGACAAGGATTATTACCTTCTAGCTCCTTATTACCTTGTCTTCTAATCCTCCCATGTTGTTTATTTAGAGACAAGGAGCTCCTCCTGCGGTGGCCAAAGCCCCGGTGAAGAAAGACAACCAGTGGTTTGATGTTGGCATCGTCAAGGTGACCAACACCGTGGTCACACACTACTACTTGCCCACTGACGACCAAGCCACTGTCGATGTAAGACACACACACACACACACACACACACACACACACACACACACACACACACACACACACACACACACACACACACACACACACACACACACACACACACACACACACACACACTACCCGCTGATGACCAAGCCACTGTCGTGGTAAGACACACACACACACACACACACACACACACACACACACACACACACACACACACACACACACACACACACACACACACACACACACACACTACCCACTGATGACCAGTCTTCAGTTCGGCTGGTGCCTGTGCTCACATAATCCCTTATTAAAAGGACCTTGGCTTGAATTATATATATAGTTTTAAAGCGCTGATAGTACTTTTTTTTGTCCATTTTGAGATGCCGTAGCCTGTTTACACTTCCTCAAAATAAGTCTGAATTAATCTAAGATAACTCATGTCATTCATGTTGATGGTTTTGCAGAGGAGATCTTAGTCGTGATTTTACGTCTTAACATATTTAGTGCAGTATTTATCAATGACAAAAATTTGCATGAACGAGTTGTCTCTGGTTGAGTGACAACGACATTATTGAAGAATCTCTGACTAAATATGCATGTTTTACATATGTATAGGAAGATACACTTCTTCTAAATGCAATCGCTGTGTTACATTTATTTTTAACGTTACAGGTTGCGTTCACTAGGCTATACTAGGAGTCGGCGCTCCAAATGTATCATTATGCCTCCTCTATCTTGGAGTCGACAGAAACCCAAAATTAACACATAAATATTCCCTTACCTTTGCTGTTCTTCCATCAAAAGACCTGGAAGGGATTATACTTACCAAAACAGCGTTTAGTTTTCAAGTCTGCGTCTTTCGGTTCTCAAAATAGCCACATTTCGGTCTAAATGTAGGCAAAATTCAAGTGGATGCGCACCAAAACGTCAAAATATATATTATATGTCGAGTAAACTTGTCAAACTATGTTCATAATTAAGCTTTAACATGTTATAAAGGTGTACAGCAATTGTGAGGACGAAGCGAAACACACGTCTTTTAATCGATCCTGAAGAAAAGACTTCACCGGAGCAGAGCGCGCATAATCGTACACTTTTTTTTTGGCGTGACCGAGACCTTTCGGCACGCTCAACGTCTCGTGAGCGCGCGATTCTCACAATGAGAAGCCCCATTGAAAGCAGGCTTCGCGCTGAACATGTACAGACTGTTCCCAGAGCGGTAGTTGTTTGGGAAAGCGTATACGATGACGTCAAAGTTGGGCCAACTTTTTCCATGACAAGAGAGACTTTGGGAGAATGCATGCCCTGAGACTTCTGCTTTACATAGAGACAAAATTTAAACGGTTTTAGAAGCTTTAGAGTGTTTTCTATTCGATAATATTTTTTATATGCATATATTAGCAACTTTTGACAAAAATTGATCCTGTTTTATATGGGTACCCAATTCCTCCAGAAGGGGCAGTAAACAGGGGTAGGCTTAACAGGTTAATAACAAGGCTGCTGTTCTGAAGTCACTATAATGCCACCATGGAATCTATGATGATTACATTGGGTTTATATAGCGCTTCTCTGGGGCTCTTTCACATGCTCACTCATCCTCTCCTTCTCAAAACACTTCTGACCTTCTCGTCCAATATTTTGAGGAGGCGAGAAAGAGAGAACGCGTAGAATCCATTGCGTTTGGTTTATTTTGTGCTTTTCAAATTTATATATATATACATACACACACACACCTTAGCAGACACTTTTATCCTCAGTCATTTACAGTACATTAAGTGAATACATTTTTAATATAGGGGGTGTGGTCCCTGCTGGGAGAAAAAGTAACTATTTGCCCCAGCGATGCTTTACAATGAGGTAGGTAAAGATGAAAAATGATTTGCTCGATGGTGCTGACGGACAAAGACAATATATCCAGAGAGACATGATACATTGATGTCTCTCTGGAAGGAGATCCTCGCCCTGAGCTCTTGTACTTTATTGTCCGGGACCGTTAGTGAGTAATATACTCTGAAGTGCACGTCGCCTTCTTCCTCTTCTCCTGCGTTTAGGATGAATAGAGCTTGCTGAAGGACATGGTCGCTCTGTTTATAGCTCCTAGACAACTTTACAGTTATTTTTTTAATTTTTAAATAAAAAAAATCTTACATTATTTCCTACAACATTAAAATAACTTTCGGACATTAGATTGGCGGTCATTCACCAGAAATTCAAGCCGTAATTCCACCATCTGAGCTAGGGTCCTTTGTTAGACATACCTACGGTAGCTTTATTCATCCCGGGGGAAGAAGGTGGCAGGCACACCATCCACCACTTCAGACTATATTAAATATACTACTATTTAATATACTATATATGAAGTAGATGAGCTCGGGGCGAGGATCTCCTTCCAGAGAGACATCAATGTATCATGTCTCTCTGGATATATTGTCCCTGTCCAGTCATTCAGCGGGGTTCTCCGTCCATTGTGAGGACGGGAAGAAATAACTCTCAAGAGACGAGGACAGGAGGAAGGGTTTGCTTTATGATTAACAACTCATGGTGTGATTGTGCTAAAGTGGGGAGGCAGGGTAGCCTAGTGGTTAGAGTGTAGAGGTGGCAGGGTAGCCTAGTGGTTAGAGTGTAGAGGTGGCAGGGTAGCCTAGTGGTTAGAGTGTAGAGGCGGCAGGGTAGCCTAGTGGTTAGAGTGTAGAGGGGGCAGCGTAGCCTAGTGGTTAGAGTGTAGAGGAGGCAGGGTAGCCTAGTGGTTAGAGTGTAGAGGCGGCAGCGTAGCCTAGTGGTTAGAGTGTAGAGGCGGCAGGATAGCCTAGTGGTTAGAGTGTAGAGGTGGCAGGGTAGCCTAGTGGTTAGAGTGTAGAGGTGGCAGGGTAGCCTAGTGGTTAGAGTGTAGAGGTGGCAGGGTAGCCTAGTGGTTAGAGTGTAGAGGGGGCAGCGTAGCCTAGTGGTTAGAGTGTAGAGGAGGCAGGGTAGCCTAGTGGTTAGAGTGTAGAGGCGGCAGCGTAGCCTAGTGGTTAGAGTGTAGAGGTGGCAGGATAGCCTAGTGGTTAGAGTGTAGAGGCGGCAGGGTAGCCTAGTGGTTAGAGTGTAGAGGCGGCAGGGTAGCCTAGTGGTTAGAGTGTAGAGGCGGCAGGGTAGCCTAGTGGTTAGAGTGTAGAGGCGGCAGGGCAGCCTAGTGGTTAGAGTGTAGAGGCGGCAGGGTAGCCTAGTGGTTAGAGTGTAGAGGCGGCAGGGTAGACTAGTGGTTAGAGTGTAGAGGCGGCAGGGTAGCCTAGTGGTTAGAGTGTAGAGGCGGCAGGGTAGCCTAGTGGTTAGAGTGTAGAGGCGGCAGGGTAGCCTAGTGGTTAGAGTGTAGAGGTGGCAGCGGTAGCCTAGTGGTTAGAGTGTAGAGGTGGCAGCGTAGCCTAGTGGTTAGAGCGTTGGACTAGTAACCGTGGTTCAAAGTGTAGAGCTGACAAGGTACAAATCTGTGGTTAGCCCCTGAACAGGCAGTTAACCCACTGTTCCTAGACCAGTTAACCCACTGTTCCCAGGCCGTCAGAAAATAAGAATATGTTCTTAGAGCCTGGTTAAATAAGGTAAAATAAAATAAATTTTAGAAAAGTACAGGGGCTCAAGTCAGCGTACTACCACATAGTGGTTAGAGTGTAGAGGTGGACAGGGTAGCCTAGTACATTAAGTGTGTTCCCTCAGAGGCAGGGTAGCCTAGTGGTTAGAGTGTAGTTCCCTCAGACACTAGCCTAGTGGTTAGAGTGTAGAGGTGGCAGACCACTAGCTCTAGTGGTTAAGTGTGTTCCCTCAGACCAGGGTAGCCTAGTGGTTAGAGTGTTAGGTCAGACAGGTAGCCTAGTGGTTAAGTGTTAGGTCAGACCACTACTGGTTAGAGTACATTAAGTGTTCCCTCAGACCACTAGCCTAGTGGTTAAGTGTTCCCTCAGACCACTACTCTACAATACATTAGAGTGTTCCTCAGACCACTACTCTACAATACATTAGAGTGTTACCTGGACCACTACTCTACAATGGTTAGAGTGTTAGAGGACCACTACTCTACAATACATTAAGTGTTCCCTCAGACCACTACTCTAGGGGCATTAAGTGTTCCCTCAGACCTAGTGGTTAGAGTGTAGAGGTGGCAGGGTAGCCTAGTGGTTAGAGTGTAGAGGTGGCAGGGTACATTAAGTGGTTAGACCACTAGACAGGCATTAAGTGTTACCTAGACCACTGGTTAGAATACATTAAGTGTTAGCTCAGACCAGTGGTTAGAATACATTAAGGTGTTCAGGGTCAGACCACTACTGGTTACATTAAGGTGGCCCTCAGGGTAGCCTAGTGGTTAGAGTGTTAGAGACCACAACTCTACAATACATTAAGTGTTACCTCAGACCACTAGCCTAGTGGTTAGAGTGTGTTCCCTCAGACCACAACTCTACAATACATTAAGTGGTTAGAGACCACTACTCTACAATACATTAGGGTAGCCTAGTGGTTACCTGTAGAGGTGGCAGGGTACTCTAGTGGTTAGAGTGTTACCTCAGACCACAGCGTAGCAATACATTAGTGGTTAGAGTGTCAGACCACTACCTAGTGGTTAGATTAAGGTGTTACCTCAGGGTAGCCTAGTGGTTAGAGTGTAGTTCCGGCAGACCAGCCTCTAGTACATTAAGTGTGTTCCGGCAGACCACTAGCCTAGTGGTTAAGTGTGTTCCCTCAGACCACTAGCCTACAATGGTTAAGTGTAGAGACCACTACTCTACAATGGTTAAGTGTTACCTCAGACCACTGGCTACAATACATTAGTGGTTAGACCACTACTCTACAATACATTAAGTGTTCCCTCAGTGGTTAGAATACATTAGAGTGTTCCAGGGTAGCCTACAATGGTTAGAGTGTTAGGTCAGACCACTAGCCTAGTGGTTAGAGTGTTAGGGGCAGACCACTAGCCTACAATACATTAGAGTGTTAGAGACCACTAGCCTACAATGGTTAGAGTGTTAGAGACCAGGGTAGCCTAGTGGTTAGAGTGTAGAGGTGGCAGGGTAGCCTAGTGGTTAAGTGTAGACCTCAGACCAGGGTAGCCTAGTGGTTAGATTGTAGTGTTACCTCAGGGTAGCCTAGTGGTTAAGTGTTACCTCAGACCACTACTCTAGTGGTTAGAGTGTTAGGTGGCAGACCACTAGTGGTACAATACATTAAAGTTAGCGTCAGACCACTACTCTAGTGGTTAGAGTGTAGAGGTGGCAGGTAGACCTAGTGGTTACATTAAGTGTTACAGCCACTAGCCTACAATGGTTAGAGTGTTACCTCAGACCACTAGCTCTACAATGGTTAGTGTTACCTCAGACCACTGGCAGGTAGCCTTAAGTGGTTAGACCGTTGGACTCTAGTAACATTAAGTGTGTTCCCTTCAAACCACTACTCTGACAAGGTACAAATTGTGTTCTGACCCCTGAACAGGCAGTTAACCCACTGTTCCTCAGACCACTCATTGAAAATAATTAATATGTTCTTAAGACCACTTGCCTGGTTAAATAAAGGTAAAATAAAATAAATTTTAAAAAAGTACAGGAGCTCAAGTCCTTTTACCACTACTCTACAATACATTAAGTGTGTTCCCTCAGACCACTACTCTACAATACATTAAGTGTGTTCCCTCAGACCACTACTCTACAATACATTAAGTGTGTTCCCTCAGACCACTACTCTACAATACATATCTACAATACATTAAGTGTTACCTCAGACTACTACTACCACATTTCTCTTCTCCCAAGATAATTTTCTTCGGTCATCGTCACTGCTTGTTCTGGTATTTGTTTTTTACTTTTATGATAATGTGTGTGTTTTGTATTGCTAGTTATTACTACTGCACTGTTGGAGTTAAAGAAACAAGCATTTAGCCGCATCTTAGATAACATCTGCAAATCTGTGTACGCTGCCAATTAACTTGAATTTAATTCAATCACGTCGTGTGTGTGTGTGTGTGTTTAATTCAATCACGTGTGTGTGTGTGTGTGTGTGTGTGTGTGTGTGTGTGTGTGTGTGTGTGTGTGTGTGTGTGTGTGTGTGTGTGTGTGTGTGTGTGTGTGTGTGTGTGTGTGTGTGTGTGTGTGTGTGTGTGTGTGTGTGTGTGTGTGTGTGTGTGTGTGTGTGTGTGTGTGTGTGTGTGTGAGTGAACTTGTCTTGTTCAGGATGACTCTGGGGCGATCCCGGACTACAGTGAGATGATATCAAGGAAAACATGTCGTTTTTCTGTGTGTTGTAGTGAACTTGTCTTGTTCAGGATGACTCTGGGACGATCCCGGACTACAGTCAGATGATATCAAAGGAAAACAGTCAGATGTTGTTTTTCTGTGTGTTGTAGGATGACTCTGGGACGATCCCGGACTACAGTCAGATGATATCAAGGAAAACATTTCTGTGTGTTGTAGGATGACGTCAGATGATATCAAGGAAAACATGTTGTTTTTCTGTGTGTTGTAGGATGACTCTGGGACGATCCCGGACTACAGTCAGATGATATCAAGGAAAACATGTCGTTTTTCTGTGTGTTGTAGGATGACTCTGGGACGATCCCGGACTACAGTCAGATGATATCAAGGAAAACATGTCGTTTTTCTGTGTGTTGTAGGATGACTCTGGGGCGATCCCGGACTACAGTCAGATGAAGAAGATGGACCTCCAGCCAGGGACGGCCTATAAATTCAGAGTGGCCGGGATCAACACCTGTGGTCGGGGGAACTTCTCAGAGGTCTCGGCCTTCAAGACGTGTCTACCGGGCTTCCCCGGAGCTCCCTGTGCTATCAAGATCAGCAAGGTGACACATTTAGCATTTTTACACAACTAATATGAAGGCAACATGTACCGTGTTGGTCTCGTGTTTCATGAGCTGAAATAAAAGATCCCAGAAAAAGCTTATTTCTCTCAAATGTTGGGCACAAATTTGTTTTACATCCTTGTTAGTGAGCATTTATCCTTTTGCCAAGATAATCCATCTACCTGACAGGTGTGGCATATCAAGACGCTGATTAAACAGCATGATTATTACACAGGTGCACCTTGTGCTGGGAACATTAAAAGACCACTCTAAAATGTAATGTGCAGGTTTTGTCACACAACACAATGCCACAGATGTCTCAAGTTTTAAGGGAGCATGCAATTGGCATGTTCACCAGAGTTGTTGCCAGACGGTTGAATTTTAATTTCTCTGCAATAAAGGATGTTCATCGGCCTCACAACCACAGACCACGTGTAACCACGGCCAGCCCAGGACCTTCACTTCAGGCTTCTTCACCTGTGGGATCGTCGTGAGACCAGCCACCTGGACAGCTGATGAAACTGTGGGTTTTGCAAAACCGAAGAATTTCTGCACAAACTGTCAGAAACCGTCTCAGGGAAGCTCATCTGCGTGCTCGTACGTCCTAAATAGGGCAAATGCTCACCTTCGATGGCCACTGGCACGCTGTCGAAGTGTGCTCTTCACAGATGAATCCCGGTTTCAACTGTTCCAGGAAGATGGCGTCGTGAGTGCGAGCGGTTTGTTGATGTAAATGCTGTGAACAGCGATCCCCATGGTGGGCTTATGGTATGGGCGGGCATAAGCTACAGACAATGAACACAATTGTATTTTTTTCAATGGCAACTTGTGACACCGTGATGAGATCCTGAGGTCCATTTTCGTGCCATTCATCCGCCGCCATCACCACATGTTTCATGATAATGCACAGCCCCATGTTGCAAAGATCTGTACACAATTCCGGGAAGCTGAAAACGTCCCAGTTCTTCCATGGCCTCCATACTCGGCAGACATGTCATCCATTGAGCATGTTCGGGATGCTCTGGATCGACAGTGTGT